>NC_141885.1:28778243-28867419 GCF_030686135.1 Camelina sativa | reverse complement strand
TTTCAGATACACAACATCCCAGCGAGGCGAATTAAATTGATGACCTCACATATCTTAAACCATTTCTTTGACCACCAGAAAAACAAAACAATTTTATCATCATGAATTTAACTCGTTTTCATATTTAATTGATCACTACCACCTATGTTTTCGTGTTTTTTATTCAATGTTTTCTTATTTTTCATATTCTTTCTTGTTATTTCTATTGTCAAATTTTGTGGTAATCGTCAGTCATCATTATTTTTACCGTCTGGTTCTTCGCTATACTCTTTTTGTTCTTCTCCTCGTCAATTTCTTCACATTCTTCCACTAAAAAAAATTTTTTTAGACTACCACACAACTTATTAATCCATCAAACTCCAAGAACAAAATGATTTATTTTCTCATAAAAATAAAAAATAAGATAAGTTTGAACCTTTAAAAAGTTTCAATATTTATAATATTTTAAAATTTTAAAATTATAATATTAAAAAAAATTTAAAAGCTAAGAACTTTAAAAAGTTTCAATATTTATAATATTTAAAATTTTTATAGTTTTTTGAAACTTTTTAAAGTTTTAAGTTGATCAAATGAAAAACTAGATCAAACCGAATAAAACCTATAAACTTGGACGCCTGATAAATCAAGCTTTCCTGCTCATTCGTTGTTGAAAGCATATTAATCTTACTTATATTGGTTCTGAATCATTGTCTAAAAAATTTCTAGACCGATATGGGATATTGTATATAGTTCTTTTATTTCCATAAATTTAAAATTTTCCTTTTTCTAAAAAATTCTGGAAATTTTAAAAATGTTAATGAATGACATGTCAAATCCTTATATGTTGTTTAAAACAATTCTTAATATAGAAAATTCTGAAGATTTTTTAAAATGTTAATTAGTGAGGTGCCTAATCACTATTGGTGGTTTTAAAGTTTAGGTGGACGCGTGAGTTTATTAGATATATTTTGATAAAAATTATATATGATTGATGACGGTAGTAAAACATTATCTTATTAAAAAAAAATTAGTATTATCATTTTCATTGTCAAAATTGTGGTAATTTTCATTGTTACTTTTACCGTATGGTTCTTCGTTATACTCTTTTTCTTCTTCTTCCTCGTCAACTCTTCACATTCTTCCACTGAAAACTTTTTTTTTAAGACTACCACACAACTTGTTAACCCATCAAACTCCAAGAACAAAATTTTTTATTTTCTCATAAAATTTGTGAAATTCATGAAGAGCAGCATAGTCAACACATGCATCCAATTATTGATAATTTTATCCATATGCTTATTTTGTTTTAGATCCACACGTTTAGAATCTTTTCCAACCAAAATCCTTACTTGGTTTATAATAAACATAATAAAATATACTAATAATAATTTATTTAATATGAATCATATGATATATAGAAATATGAGTATACTATAAGAACATATTAAGTATAAATAAAAATAATATCAATTATATTATATTATCAAATAATATCAACTATATCATATTCTCAAATAACTGTAACCGTATATAACCATAACCGCTTGAACCGGAACCGTATTTAAACCTAACCGTATAACCGTTTATTAAACGATTATATAGTTAAGGTTAAACAAAATTTCTAACCACAACCGATGGTGAATAAACCATAATCGTGACAACCATAACCCTGGTCATGTTTATGTATAGCTAATAAAACATGTGTGTTTGTCGTCCATCTTTCTTCTTTAAACTCCAAAACTTGACTCAAACATAAAATCAAGGTCTTGCAATGTCAATCCTTCTTCCTTAGACCCAAAAATTAAAAATTAATGAAAAAATATCAACTCATCTATAAAATCATACACAAAAATATGTTTTATAGTCATAAGAAATAAAAAACACAAACGTAGATAAATAAGATAATTTATGTTTTACATCAATATTTATAGTATTTTAATTTTTTAAAAGGTTTTGAAATATAAGATTTGAACCTTTTAAAAAGTTTCAATATTTATAATATTTTAAACTTTTAAAATTTAAAAATTATAATATTTAAAAACTTTTTAAAAGCTAAGAACTTTTAAAAGTTTCAATATTTATAATATTTAAACTTTTAAATTTTTTTAAAAATTATAATATTTTTTAAAAACTTTTTAAAGTTTTAATTTGATCAAATAAAAAACCAGATCAAACCGAATAATTTTTAAACTTGGACGCTTGATAAATCAAGCTTTCCTGCCCATTTGTTGTTGGAAGCATATTAATCTTATTTATACTGGTTCTAAACCATTGTCTAAAACTTTTTTAGCCGATGTGGGATATTATGCATAGTTCTTTTATTTTCATAAATTTAAAATTTTCATTTTTCTAAAAAATTCTGGAAATTTAAAAAAATGTTAATGAATGACATGTCAAATCCTGATAGGTTGTTTTAAAATAATTCTTAATATAGAAAATTTCTGAAAATTTTAAAAAATGTTAATGAGTGACATGTCAAATCCCGATAGGTTGTTTAAAATCCTATGTGGACAGCCTTAGAAGCTTATAACTCCTACTTTTATTTAGTATAGATTGGCTTTAAATTGAGTCATATTTTATGAATTGCCTAGCCATAAAATATAACCTTGTTTTAAAACTTTGTGTTACATAATATAAAATTTCGATCTCCGAGAGATCTACACCTTTTTTTTGCTTCTTTCTGGTTATAATTATATTTCTGATGTAAAACGTTTACATCAAAAGAGAGAAGTAAACAACTTACATCTACATCTACTATAATTAAAATAAGACAAGTATAAGTGCAAACTAAATGAGGCCAAGAAAGGAGACAAAAAACGTTTGAGATGGACCCAAAAACACTGTAAGCATTGTCCCAGAGATCACCCATCATGGTGTGCCCACCTGTTTAGCCCATCCTTATTAGAGAAAAAAGAGAAGAGAATTTCTTAACAACTGTCCTTTGATTGTGTAACTAAACCATTACCAAATAATCATTTTTTCTCCCTTTCTCAACTCTTAAAAAAAACACATATCTTTGCCTTGTCTTAATCCCTTCCTAGATATGAATATTTAGTTAGTTTTCATTATCAAAGTAAAGTTACTTTTTGGAAGGATAAAAAATAAAAATAAAAAGAAGAAGAAGATACAAAAAGACATTGGAATTGATTATTCCAAGACGAATGCGAAAGCTGGGCTAAAAGCTAAGAAATTAAATTATTTCAGTGTGTTATATTTTTGTAACAAATTTAATGTAAATGCAAATACATAAATAAATGGATACTAGAATTGGGGGTGAGTGTCAGTTTGGTAGATGGTGAAATGAGAAAGACGCCCGATTTTTGTAAATCTCAATCCCGAGAAACCAACCAAACACCTCTTCTCTTCGTCCCCTCCTTGGAAACATATAGTATCATTCATCATCTTTAGTTCTCTACTCTCCCTGCTCCTCCTCCTCCTCCTCCTCATCCTCCTCCTCATCCTCTTTTATTTATTTTGTCTTGCATCTAAAAATCAGAAATTTGTTTTAGTGTTGTTTATAAAAATAAAAATAAAAAATAATCTTAACCATTAAATCGTATTAAATCTTCTGTTTTTACTTAGCAAAATTAAGATGTTATCAGTTTTCTTTTAGTATAACTTTTGTTTCACAATAAAAATTTAAAGCCTCATATGGTATTAATACTAAATCCGGAATTAATCAATACTGAGTAACATTTATTATAACGGTTTGATGTATTAAGATGTAAGTCGTATAACATGATATCTCTATTAATATAACACTATATTCGAATCCAATAACATTAACTTCCTTGGCTTTCTTCTTGTTTTTTGGCCGTTTAACAAAAACAAATACTATAGATACATATATTGAGATTGTTGTTTATTCATGGTTAGAATTATGGGAGATGGGGGTCTTTTTATTACATAAAAAGAAAAAGAAAGAAGAGTTGACAAAAACAAATACTCCATTTGTCTCTAAAAAATTGAAATGATGTTTAGAAGCTTTTAGACAGTTTAAGAAAACAATAATTACTGAGTTTAAATATATTTTTTCTTTGACTAAAGAGATATTATTTAATTTTAAACTAATAACAATTCAAAATTTTAAATATTTTCAATGATTACTTTTTGATTTTTACAAAACATTAATCTTTGTAGGACACAAAAATATTTTAAAACATCCGAGTAAAAAAGATGAGAAGACATATTTAGGAGCTCAGTGAGGTGGGGACCCAAAAAGAGTGCCACGTGGCCACCATGCCCAATAGATATCATGTGGATGTGATCCCTTTAGTTAGTAGGATTAGATCCTCCCCTCCTCAATTGTACGAACTAGGAACTAGTTCACTATCTATCTATCTCTTAAAAGAGTATCTATCTATCTGATCTCGATCTCATCCCATCTACTATATTACTTACAGTCTGTAATGTGTTATCTGTAATGTGTTATTAAGGAGACTAGAAGAGAGGAGGAGGAGGCACATGGGAATGGGGCTTCGAAGATGGAGATATTCATGTGAGCGCACATGTGCTCTCTCCTTCTCTTTCTTTTCTTTTCTTTTCTTTGGTTGTGTGGATCCCATTTCTCTCTCCCTTGTTCCCATGCACCTGTCCTACTTGCTGGATCCTTTCTCCCCTTCTTATCTCCACGCGCGTCGTGCTTTAATTTTTGTATCGTCCGTACTACGTTATTTACTAGCTTCTACTTATTTATACTATACCACTACTACTACTACGCACCACCCGAATGGCCTATCTATAACCATAACTGCATAACTAGCATTTATCGTCGTCTAATTGATTTTGTGTAACCTAAGCTCCTTTTTCTCTTCTTTTACACGTATGATAACTTAAAATCTGTAGTAGCTCCTTTCAAGTTATATAACGCTTAAACAACGTATAGCTCCTTTCAGTATATCACTGTTAAGTGTTAATAACACAAAATAACGTATAGCTTTTTTTAAGTTCTCTTTCTTTCACCGTCGTTTAATTTTATGGTATATTATATGAATTATTTGCTTCGTTTTCATGTGTCTTCATATATTCATGGCTTAGCCTAAACGGGATGAAACTTTAGCAAGATGTGTTAAGAATAACAACACCTTCTCTTAACAACACATATGGCATAAATACAAATATTGAATCATTGATGTATAATTTAGTAGATCAAACCTCAAGCTAGCTATTAGTAAAACAAAATAGAAAAATAGAAATACAAATATAAAATCTCATTTATCAAACAGAAAATAATCCAATCTACATGTGAGCGTGATCCACTTAAGTGAGTGACGTGTCCACTAAAGTCTCAAACCAGTCGACATGGCGCGTGAACTATCATGTCTCTTCTTCAAGATCCAAATCTCTGGAAATGGAACCCCAAGTAAAAGCAAAATAAAAATGAAAAAGAAAAACCTCCAAAATCCGAAACACGAGGATAATAAAAATAAAAATTAACGTACAACTGGACCCAGCTTTGATGGCCAATACCGCCCATTAAACCAATTTTTCAATTTCTAAAAATAGAATTTATTTTATCGACTTTCACAAATTTACATCGTTATATTTAGACAAACCAAACCACAAAATTCCTTCATAACCGAACCTTCTTCACTAATGTATTGTACACCCCAAAAAAAATGTAACATAAAAAGCATAAACAAACCAAACCATAAGCAATAATAAACCAAAGTAAAATCAGGTTAAACCGACTAAATTTAACCATACGCCATTTTGTCTATCATCATCATCACTCAAATAATATATATACAACACACACTTTTACACACATCCACATTCCTAACTTCTTTCATTATTCTCTCAAAACTACTCATCATCATTCCTTCCTCTCTCTCTCTCTCTCCTTCAATGGAAGAAACTCTAGCCACCCCCGACACCACCAGACGCTCTCTGTCACCGTCTTGCTCATCCGCCGTGAAATCACGCGCCGCTGGTTTCGAGCGCAGAACTAAACGGAGATTGTCAGAGACTAACGCAACCGTACGTGAAGATTACCAAGAAGAAGAAGAAGAAGACGAAGTTAAGGAGAAGATCGAGGCTTTGCAGAGGATTATTCCCGGAGGAACGGCGCTTGGTGTTGACGCGCTCTTCGAAGAGACAGCTGGTTACATTATGTCTCTACAATGTCAGATCAAAACTATTAAAGTTCTCACTTCGTTTCTCCAACGCTTAGATCAAGAAGACATGAAGTTCGGAGGTTGAAGATGACCGACCACATCAAAAGATTTGTTCTTCTTCTTTTCTTCGATTCCCCAAAACAAAAACAAAAAAAAGGAAAAAAAAAACCACATTGATCTTTTTTTTTTTTTTTTTTTTAATTAACATGGTCTTTTTTTTCTATTTAGCTTTGATTTGATATACGAGGAAAGAGATCTCAGCATTTTTTTTCTTGGAAATCTTTTTTCTTTATTAGGACTATATTATTAAGTTCTGGTTAATTTAAGCCGTTTCGTAGTTATGAGAAGTGTTCCCTAACGAAAATTACCATTAATGTAGGGAACGATCAGTGTAGTTACATAACTTATTTAGTTGTTGAGGCCATCAAGATATTAAATTGGATCACGAGGTAGCACTTGCATTTGAGATTTGGCATTAATGATATTGAGAAAGTTTAGTTAATATAACGCGTGGCCCATTTTTAATTTTGGATGAGCTCATTCCACATGCTTTATAACAAAGATTTCCAAAGTCGGTCGATACTTATTTTAAGCTTATGATGATGAACATACTGAATTTGAGTTTTCCCCTGTGGTCCAGTCGAAAGATAGAGAGTTCATGTGTACATTATTCCTTGTACATACAAGACAATCTTTTTAGTCGTGTAAAAGTACTAGCTAGAGAGCTACCATCTACCCACATTTTTTTTTAAGTTAACCGCTAACAAAAAAAAAACATTTGGATAGTTATAGGATTCATTAGTACGTACATATTCCTCTGACTTTACAATACTATTACATTGACACTATTGACCTCTTCAATAGTGTCAATACTATTACATAGCACTATAGTCAATAGTGTCAATACTATTACATAGCACTATAGCAGGAAAATATTAATTTCTTACTAACCTTATTTATTCAAATTAAAAATATTCTTGAATCATCGAATTTTTATACAAAAAATCATTAATTTGGAAAAGCTCACAAGACTTACTTAAAAATTAAAATCATTGATAAAGTGAGTCATAAATCGTATAAGTTCTGTATTAGATGAAGTTGCTATAACTAAATAGATACGTAGTTTACTTTTAAACTCTTAACACATACGTATTAGATCAGTGTTACATTATAATTAGGTTTATAAGTTATAACTAATCACCAAATCCTGCATGGCTAGTTAGTTTGGCTACAGCTACAGACTACACGACTCAAAACGTTTTGCTTTAGTTATGTTTTTACTTGGGCTTAATGTAACTGGGCCTGACCCTTAAATTGTATAGTTGGAGTCTCTCTTTAACTCTTTTAACAACGCGCGCGGCAATATTTGTCAACTACCCTCCGATCGATCGTCAAATCATTCCTCAACCGTCCGATTTCTCCACTCAAAGCTAAAAAAAAAAGAAGTAAAAACCCTAAAAAGTCGATTTTTATTTTTGTAAGGAATTCGAATTCGAATTTGATTTCTCCTGGAAAATTAAAAATCTCGTACTGTGGAATGTGGATTATGAAGCAGAGGTTCGAAGAGATTGAAAGTGAGATGTGGAGATGAGACGGCGGTGGAGTTGAAGAAAGGGTTAACGGATAAAGGTGAGAGCTTTGAGAGTTATGAGAAGGAAGTGGAGACTTTGTGGAAAGCGAGATTTGAGATTGAGAAGGGAGAGTTACTTAGCGATTTGGATATGGGATAATTGGGGTTTTGGAAGTGAAGGATATGGAGGAGAAGAGTGAGGAACTTAAGAGTAGAAGAAGAGGTAAGAGAAAGGTAATTATAAAGATGAAGAGATATACAAATTGCAGAGGAAAGTCTCTGGCTTGAGACTGCAAGTTAGTGATGGATATGGGAGAATTGTAAGTTCGAGAAGAAGCAGACAGAGGACTCGTTGCAATGGAGATTGAGTTAAAGAAGGTTGAGTTGTTGAAGAAGAAGAAAAAAGGTAACTTTATCGAACGAGAGGATTTTTGGAGCCTAGTAATGGAGTCAGAGCTACAAAGGTTGTAACTTGTTATGGTGACCGAAAAAAGTTTCTTGGAAGGAGAAGTATCAGTTGGAGTTGCTGGTTTGGTGGCAGCGAAAATGTTCATATGCTATTCAGAACGAATGTGATTAGATAGTATGGAATGAAGGATTAGCTAAAGACCATAACTTTTGGAAGTTTCAGGGTCATCTAGGTCCCTAAGATTTTGCCTGGCTTTCGTTGAGTTTGTGATGTTTCTGGTTTTTTTATTTGTTTGACGTGATCGATGCATCCTTGGCTTTTAGGTTGTGATATGTGAATACATTTCATACCGGCTTGTCATCAGTTTGCTGTATTTCTGTTGAATGAATAACAAAGAGACACTTGTTGCTAGATTGCTTGACAGTGCTTCGTTACACTTACACACATTCTAGCCATTGCTTAGAAACTTAAGAAAATGAAGAACAAGAGCAACTTGCTAATAGAAACCATGATGTGATGAGTACTAGAACAACTGTGTCATATCTCTATCTGCTATGAATATGTCGCTCTGGCCTCTAGGGTGTAGTGCTTATTCCGTTTATTCCTTATATTCTGCATAGATCTATTCATTGCAGAATCTTGGTTTTCTCTGGGTCAACTTTTTTTGGTGTCTGAATATTATGGATTAGCTGCCCGGAGAAGCTGAAGGAGTCCACAACAATTCTTCCACGAAGTTAGTTGCTGCATGGGGTGCTTACGACGCAGTAGAGGCATCTGAAAAATGTAAGGATAGTGTTTTAATATGCAAATGAGAGAGGGTAGAGCTACAACTGAATTGGTGGTGTTTATGGAGAACGATGTGTCATAAACTTGTTTAGTTTGAGTTGCGAACCTGATTTTCATCTTTAGGTACAGTAGATTCATCTTGATGGGTATCAAATTCTTCGACATAAGTCGAAACCGGTAAGGACCCATCAAAATAATACTTGGAAAGGCTGGAATCAAGGTCTGAGTTACTGGATGATTCATCATCGATATCCTCACTTGAAGCTGATGATGACTTTCCTTCTACTACTTCCTGTGAATTCAGATTGACTTCACCAATATCGGAAATCTCACTGCTATCTTTCAAACTGTGGAACACTAAACTTGTTTGTTCTGTTTCTGTAGGATTGTCTTCTTGGAACTGAAGTATCATCTTTTCAGACTTGTTCATGGATGGGAAGTTGTTTCGCTCGGTGACCTCAGGTATCAAACCACTATGACGTCTGAAAAACGCGAGAACCTTCTCTTCGTCCTCCGTATCAGATTCATTGAAATCAGGATCAATAGAGGCGACAGTGTGTGCGTTAGATGGACCCGTGGAGCCTTCTTTAGAATCTACTGGATCAACTTGATCAGCAGCTGTACCTCTGATATTTTCAGCTTCCTTATCACTCCTCGTCTCGTCATCGTCTCGTCAATTGAATCGTTTGCTTCTTCAGTGGTCCTCTCCTCATCTTCACCTACCTTTTCCATTCTTCTTTTGGTATGTTTCCTCTTTCTCTATCTTTTGTTCTACTTTGAGCTGCTACGGTATGGACTCCGTTCACGGACTCAATATATCTTGAAGGCTGCTTCATATATTAGTTGCATTGTTATAGTTCAAAACTATAAGTTGAAAAGTAAAACCAAACAAAGAAGATAAAGAAGAGAAAAAGAAAATCTTATGATGAAAACTTTGAAGAGTAGTTGAGAGATGAAAAGGAATGGCTGATGGAATAAAGGAAGAAACATTCACACTTTTTGTTTTTGACTGGTTGGTTCAATGTGAAAACAAGACTTGAGCAACTTTAGAAACAAATTTTCGTGTGGACAAGCAGATTGGATCAGATATGTAGTGGAACTTAGAGATGATCTTGTTGAACCGTTGGTTGAGAAGAGGTTTAAAGCCTGTACATCATTATTTGCTATCTGATATGATGCAGTGCGTTAAGGATCCATAAAATTCGTAAGAAGGATTCTCGCTTAGCAAAAGCATTTATACATACACATATGGTACTTGTGCTAGTTACACTGAAATAAAAAGAGTCAATACAAGTCTAGCACTTGTGGTGGACTTTGAAGATTGCATACATACACAGGGTATAACATACATACTCATGTCTATTCTATGACTCCTTGGAAGAGATTTTGATTGGCATTCCAAGGGTCGGAAATGGGAGAGGATCCATGCTGATTGTCTCATCTGGGTAAACTAAGGACCAATCGTAATTGGTCATGACGAAATGCAAGAAAACGAGAATGCTGATTTTTGCTAGTTGGTGACCTGCACAAAGCCTTGGTCCACCTCCAAATGGAAGATATGTATACGCTTGTATTGGCTTATCAAATCTTGTTGGATCAAAACTCATTGGATCTTGAAATATTTCAGGATTGTAATGAGTTCCATAAGTTGTCCATAGTATCTGCATTCAAAAAAAGATCCGGAGGTTTATTTTATTAGCATTTCTTGAAAGAACCAGAGTGTTGATTAGAAATTAAAGAAGCTAGGGGGAGAACGGAGATGAATGGATGTCTTATACTTATACCTTCCAGCCTTTGGGGATTGTGAATCCTCCATAGTCAATATCAGCAACTGCTTTCCTAAAGGAACCGAAGATTGGAGGAGATAATCTCATTGTTTCACGAACAACTTGCCAACTATACTTCATCCTTTTCACATCGTCCACTGTAAGATGTTCTCCTTCCCCTTTGTTTGCTTTTATCCGAACATGTTCTGAGAGATGAATCAAGAGAGAAATTTAGAGTTGACTTTTCTGATAGTGAAAAAAAAATATATATATATATATATATATATATTCTGAGATTTATTTGATTGTTACCTTGAAGGAGAGTGTCACGGCAAGTTGGGTGCTGAGCTAACATCTTGAAAGTCATGGCCATGGCGTAAGAGGTTGTGTCATGAGCTGCAAATACTAACAAAACCATATTATCTACAACCTCTTCTTCGGTTATCAGGCCTTTGATCAACTCTTCTATTAGCCTTGAGAAAAGCGTTGTTGTGTTTGGCTTCTCTGCTTCTTCTTCCATTTCTCTTCTCTTGTCTCTAACCTTGGCAACAAGAAATGTCTCTATCTCTAGCCTTGCCTTCTTCGCTCTAGCAAACTTAGAATAAGGAAACTCAACCGGCATAGCGAACACTCCGTCTAAGACCTTCTCAAAGATCTCTAACATCCCAAGCTCCACTTTAATCCCATACAAACACTCAAAGACTACAGTGAACGTAAGTGCTTTTGCAGAACGGTAGAGGCTAATCTCTTTCTTGCCTCGCCATTCAGTTTCAAGATAAAACTTAACGGTGTCACAGAGCTTAGGTACTATGGACTCTAACCCGTTGTAGCTAAGGCTATTAGCTACAATCCCTCTAAGGACACGATGCTTCTCGCCTTGCTTAGCCATGATGCAGTTCATTCCCATTAGCTGAACAGAGGATGAAGGCCATGAGCTCACCACCAAGCTAAACTCATTGGACAATATCAGCCTATTTGCTTCAGCTCCATTGACTACTATTGTTGGTGATCCCATGATTTTTGTCTTGAGGATGTTCCCATGTTTGATGATCCTTGGATTTACGAAATCCTCAAACACTCTGTTGCTTTTTTGAGCTTTGTAGAACTCCATTGTTTCGCCAATCCATGGAAGCCCCATTTCTCCAGGAGGAAGCTTCTTCGTCTTCTGAATCTTCTTTGATATGAACCGGTGATGTTTCTTGCGGAAGAAGAAAAGTGTGCTGGAGACTGTTGCAGCTATGCATAAGAAGACCCATGAGAGAACGAAGTTTGGTTCTAAAACCATTTTTTGTTTGTTTACTTTACCAAATGTTATTAATCAAGTTTTGCATAATACAGTATTGGATTATGAACTGAGTATTTATAAGTAAGATATTTTTTTTTTTGAAGGTTAAGGTCAAACCAAGTGGTATTATTCTAATTCCCTTACTTTGTTATTAAATTTTCATTCTTGTTCGTTCTGAGTTCTGACACATGATTGATCTTCAAGATACAGTTCCTTTAGAGCTCAGACTACAATATCTTAATACATTGGTTTGCAGCAGACGGTGATACTAAACACATGATTAAACAAAAAAAGTCGGTGATACTAAACATATTATGCATATGCATACAAACTAGATTTTAACCCGCGGTACACCGCCAAGACAATTTTTTAACTAAAATTTTTAAACTTTATTTATTTATTATTTTTTTTTCTTTTTTTGTATTTATATTGTATAATTGTATTTTGAATGTTAATTCTAGAATTTCACCCGTATACCACACAAAATAATTTGTTTTTTACAGTCGTAATTAAATCAATTTTATTTACTATTTTTATATTCAACCGTTAATACATATACAATAAAATATTAGTCTAGTTACAGGAAAAAAAAATCCTAAATTATCATATAATTACATGATTATCATGCTCACATATTACTCTATTAAATCATTACAAAGTACATAGAACATTTAATAGTCACTTTGGAATCAATTAAACAATTATCATTCAACAAATACTTTGAACAACTTCGCCAAACTCATCTCTTTCTTTTCTCCTCCTCCAACATATTTTCCTCCTTTGTGGCCTCAACATAGGCCCCCTTTAATTTACTCCCAATTGTTTGAAAAGATATACAAATGGATCAAAGCAAAATCCTGGGGTGTACCAAAAACCGAAAAGCTTAGTAAGTGCAAAAGAATAGTATATATACAATAATAAATATAAAGAGGATACCTAGAAAGGTGAGCAGCTCACCGTGTGCTAAACTCAGACTGGTTTCTTTCTCAACATGCATTTGTGACATAAGTACATAACTACATGAAGTCCAAAACAAAAAATTAGTGTAGATATGAAATAAATCAAGCAAAAAATATATTGATTATCCACTAACTGGAAGGTTGCATGTTCACGTGAAACCAAATCTTCTTTTTTTTCAAATAAATGGATTTTAAACCATCTAAGATAAGAAAAGAAGGGTATTAGAGATGAAATAAAGAAAGTATAAACATTTTGTACCAATAAATTAATAAAGGAACAAATGTGCACCTGTTTATCGCCAAAACCAAATCAAGTGTCTCAACCGGGAAGGTTACTTCAAATGTATGAATTGATACATTTTTATATTGCTATTGAGACGTTATTTATATAGTCCTTTGAAGATGGTAAATTAGATGTGATATGAGATCGAGAATATATTGGTAAGCAAGCAAAAAATCTAAAAATATATATGGCAATTTTGAATTAATGCAAAAGGTTTACCATCTTGTGTTTAGCTATGCGGATGTAGGTTTTGGTTGTGGGTGTTGTGTTTTTCTTTTGAAGTTGATATTTATAATTGAATAAATGTTTTGCTGAGCAAGGTGTCAAACGATCCTTAGCAATAAACACGAGATTTTTCTGTATGTCTAATGGAGTTGTGAGAATATTGCAGAACTATTTTTAGTTTCTAAAAGAGATATGTACAGAAATAAATGTAGTTCTTGCTTACAAAGTTATATATTTGCTAAAATGTGATTTCCTTAATTTTTGTTCTCGTGTTTAAGGACGTTATCTACGTCATAATAATCTTTGATGTTGTAATCTTTTATTTCTCAAAATGGGTTGATTTACATTAAACATATCATAAAGATGTATTAAATAAGTTTTGAGCATTTATTCTTGATATCTTAAATGATGGTGTCATGCTATGTATGGCAATAAGCATTAATAAATTTGAACCATTCCTATAGTTCCATTAATTGAGTTAATTCGAAATGTTAGTTTAGGAAAATCTGTAGAGATTAATTAAGTAGAAATGTTATTTTAAGAAAATCTGGAGGGGTTAATGTTGTAAAAAAAACAAATTAAATAAGTTAAATTTTAAGGGCATAACTTCAAAAATGTTAATATAGATGGTTTGCTTCATATGTTCTCTAATGTACATATCTTCTCTTTGGTATCTTCTTACTTAAAACAGAAATATTAGGAATTAATAAATCTGAATACGTATCCTTAAAAACTTTAGACGAGAATAATGTTGAAACAACTAGGTGGTAACTGGGAAAAAAAAAGCCAAAAAGTAAATTAAATTCAAACCATAGCTTAAATTTTATGTTTTATTGGTATAACTCCAGTATTTCCAAAAGAATATAATCCATAATTTACGTTTAATTAAAATCTATATGAATTCATCAAATGTCTGATTAATAAAGAACTAACAAAGCTTATATGTTGACTTCCGAATATTGAAAAATAATTATGTTGTAGTAGTATATTTTATTTTCTTCTATTGTTGAATTTGGGTAAGAAAGAGGGAGATATATAGAGAGAGACAAGTGCATGTGCTTGGAAGTTGGAATATGCTATATAACCAAGATTTGTAAATGAATGTATCACAGATGAATCTGATCCCCATAATCTGCCTCTTAAATAATTTCGTAATACTGTGTATCTTTTTTTTTTATTTGTTCGTGATAAATATGACTATATGTAAAGACACTTGCTGACGAAATTTTCATTAGAGTAATATTATACTTTGGAAAAATAAAATTAAAAATTATACGTGAATCCCTAAAGATCTGCTGTGGCCGGCTGCCTCTGTTATGTCCAAGTTACGTTGCAAACTGCGTCTGAGAGATTGGTGTGTATATCACATACATTAAACTAATCTTACGGTATATAGACGTCCAAATAATCGCATAATCTTTAGTCCTTTGTGTATACTTTTGGGCATTTATCTTTACATATATCACTCTTGAACGTTACATTATTTCAAAATTTACAAATTATGTGGACGGTATTAATTATTGAAATTTGGACTATTCATTTTTTTATTGTTCATGCACCTAAGATAGAATTTTCTAATTTTGCTCGCAAGTCGCAACAGTGAGGATAATTTCGAATAAGGAATAATTGGTTAAGAAGTCGCTAGTTATAGAATCCTTGTGAAAAAACGTCTTATCATATCAAACGAATTTTGGAGAGTTATTATTTATACTGTCGCAGGCCTCGCGGCATTAGGCATATATGATGCACTTTACGTCGTCGGTTTTGTTATTAACTTGCATAACAAATTAACCTCTCATAGAAACAACAAAATAAGAAAAAGATTTGTTTAATAAATTAAGCTATGAGCATCTTTTCCTTTTTTTCTTTTGATCAACCAAATTATGAGCATCTTAAAAAATAGTTTCGCTCTTGGAAACTAGATGCCTAAAATTAGGCATCATTACGATGATGATGATGATGATGATGTTGACATTGAAAACAACAATTTATAAACGTATGATGGTCGTCAATCATCATCAATGGTATTGTTGTATATATATGATCGTTAGCGAACATTAGTATATTTACATATTAATAATTGCTAACGTTTTACTCCAAAGTATAAATGTATAATTATAGCTTTTGCATATACATAGGCACACACATGTATTTGTATGTCGAGACATGTTTAAGTTTTATACTTATTTGATAGTTTAAGACATTGATTCTTTCAATGATCGGGACTATTAGTGCGTTTGGTTGGTCGGATCGCCTTGAACGCTAAAACAAACAGACAATTTGGTCCATATGTGTTACCCTAGTTTTGGAGTAATTTATTTTGGACCGTTTTAGCCATTACTGGAAACCACCTAATTCTTTCTATCAAATATTCCTTATTGTTGCACATACGGATACATTTGATCCGTAACTGATAGAAAACCTTGTGTTCGTTGATTCTCATGAATAGCCGAACAGAGGAGTTTGTCTTGTGTCGTTGATTCAAAGAATACCGAACAAAAGATAAGCTTGTAGATCGTTGATTCAAAAAGAATAGCCGATAAACAAGGAAATAGAAAAGTTTAAAGCTCTGAATTATTATTCAGTAAAAGTTGTCTTCCTCCTTCAAGCTAAGAGGATATTTATACAAAAGAAACAAAGAAAAAACCCTAGGTTGTAAACCGACTAAAACAGAGCAAAAGAAAACGTAAAGCCCAAGATAAACGTAAACGTAACAAAGCCCACAAGAGAAAAGAAAATAGAAGACGAATGCCTAAGATGCGCTGCATCAGGTCCCTCCGAGTAGAAAAAGATTCGCCTCTAAATCTGGTTCGTCATTGTCACCGTGAAACTTCGAGAGATATTTGACGTTAAACACATTAGAAGTCTTCATATGAGGAGGCAATTGAAGACGATAAGCATTATCATTGATACGTTCCAACACCTCCATCGGACCAATTTTACGGGACCGAAGCTTATTGTATTCATGCGAAGGCATACGATCCCTAGTAAGAACAACCCACACCTTATCACCTGGTTGAAAAACTAACTCCCACCGTTTGACGTCGGCTTTGTCCGTGTAGCGTTGGGAAGAGAGTTCCAATTGTTCACGAGCCTGCTGATGCGTAATCTTCAAGGCATCCATAAATTCTACCGCACGTCCATGCAAACGACGAGGATCCGGAACTGCCGTTAACTCCAAAGGACCTCGCAACAATAAACTGTAAACGATCTCAAAAGGACTAAAACCAGAGCTACAGTTAGCCGCGTGATTATGCGCAAACTCAGCCTGACACAAACGAGTTTCCCAAGAACGTATATTATCACCAACCAGACACCGCAACATATTACCCAAAGCAAGGTTAGTTACCTCTGTCTGCCCATCGGTTTGCGGGTGATACGCCTTACTCATGTCAAGAATGGTATGTAACAATTTCCACACTGACCTCCAAAAAAGACTTAAGAACCTCGTGTCCCGATCAGAAACAATGGAAGTAGGTAAACCATGCAAACGGTAAATCTCTTGAAAGAAAAGCTGAGCAACACGTACCGGCTGAGCAACACGTACCGCATTCGTAGTACGTTTACATGGCACAAAATGAGCCATCTTATAAAACCGATCCACGACCACGAAAATAGAGTCATTACCACGTTGAGTGCTAGGCAAACCCAAAACAAAATCCATACTCACATCCGTCCAAGGTTGAGTTGGAACCGGTAAAGGAAGGTACAAACCAGCATTCGAAGTCGTTCCTTTAGCAAGTTGACAAGCACGACAACGTTCCACAAATCTTTCCACATCACGATGTAAAGTAGGCCATTAGTAAGACGAGGACACAAGCTGAAGAGTGCGATCACGACCAACATGTCCTTCCACATGTAACTCTTCAATCATCTTTAAACACAAACTACAATCTGGAATACAAAGTTGGACCCCACGGAAAAGAAAACCCATCTGTTATAGTAAAATCAGACCGTACTCCTCTCTTCACATCAGCCAAAATAGTACTGAAAAAGGGGTCCATCTCATAAAGATCCGAAAAGGATGCAAAACCCGGAACCACTACATGCAACGTCAAGAGCAACGTATGGCGACGACTCAACGCATCAGCCACGCGATTCAACTTTCCTACCTTATGACGAATAGAAAACGTAAACTGCTGCAAATACGCAATCCAAGAAGCATGACGAGAAGAGACTTTAACTTGAATCTCAAGATGTTTGAGAGCATCATGATCGGTAAATAAAATAAACTCCCGATGCACAAGATAGTGTCGCCAATGCTTGATGGCTTGAACCACTGCGTAGAACTCCACATCATACGTACTATAACGACTACGAGCACCGGATAATTTCTCACTAAAGTAAGCCACGGGACGAGACTGTTGACTTAAAACGGCACCAATCCCTAATTTAGAAGCATCACAATGGAGCTCAAACGGCATTTTCAAAATCAGGAAGTATCAAAATTGGAGCGGTCGTCAACTTATGCTTTATCACGTCAAACGCGTCTTGTGCCGCCACATACCAAAAAAATTTACCCTCCTTCATACAGTCTGTTAATAGAGCCATTAAAGAACTGAAATTAGGCACAAACCTTCGATAAAAAGACGCTAAACCGTGAAAACTACGGACATCTGTCACCGTCTTTGGTATTGGCCATGACTTAATCGCTTCGACTTTACCCAAATCCATGGATAAACCCTCGGAAGAAACCACATAGCCAAGGAATAATACACGATCCACCCCCAGCTCACATTTCTGTCTTGCCACATAAAATGCTTCCCGAAGTAAGACTAGTAAAACCTCTCGGAGATGATCTTGATGTGCCGTAAGCGAAGAGCTAAAAATTAGAATATCATCAAAATAGACCACCACAAAATTGCCTATGAATGGCCTCAAAGCTTGATTCATGACCCTCATGAAGGTACTAGGGGCATTCGAAAGACCAAACGGCATCACCAACCACTCAGACAAACCTTCTCTAGTCTTAAATGCTGTCTTCCATTCATCTCCAGGACGAATGTGAATTTAATGGTAACCACTTTTTAAATCAAGCTTTGAAAATATTGTGGCACTCCCAATTTGGTCAAGTAGATCATCTAAACGCGGAATAGGGAAACGATAATGTACCGTGATCTTGTTAATAGCACGACTATCAATACATATGCGCCATGAACCATCCTTTTTTGGAATAAGGAGAGCTTGAACTGCGCAAGGACTCAAACTCTCACGAACGTGACCTTTAGCCACCAGATCTTCGACTTGACGTCGCAACTCTTCATGTTCTTGAGGACTCATGCGATAATGCGGTCGATTGGGAAGAGATGCATTGGGTATAAAATCGATTTGGTGTTGAATGTCACGAAGTGGAGGAAGTTTATGAGGGAGTTCATCCGAAAAAACATCAGCAAATTCAGTCAGCAAGTCCGTAATCCAAGGAGTCAACAACGACGGAGAATCAAGTGACGGAGTTGACGAAAACAACAACACCGCAAAACCCGTGTCTTGAAACTCCTCCTCAAAGGCAGATGCTGAGCAGAACAACACCTTGTCTCCCTGAGAGACCATGACCTCCTTTCCCACACTGTCTTGATCACAACGAACCAAAGGAGTAGAAATATTGTCTTGATTTGGAATCAATACAATACGTCGGTTATCAAAGACAAAACTGTAAACATTAGTTTTGCCACTATGAGCGACATCACAATCGTATTGCCACGGCCTTCCCAATATCAAATGTCCCACGTCCATGGGGACAATGTCACAAAAATTTTTGTCTTTGTAGTACTTGCCGATGGATAAGGACACCAACGCCCGCTGTGAAATACGAATATCAGTACCCTTGTTTAACCAAGTAAGCTTATATGGCTGCGGATGCACTTCTCGTAGTAGTCCTAACTTTTTAACAGCCTCCTTGGACAGCACATTGCGGCTACTGCCTGAATCATTAACAAAGCGACAAATCTTGCCTTTTATAGTACAAGTTGATTGAAAGATATTAGTGCGAAGCCAAGGCTCTTCAGCAACCACCGGTGCCAAGCAAACTCGAGCTACCAGCATAGCCCCAGTATCCCCTTCGTTTCGTTCTTCTTCCAAGTTATCCTCATCGCCCCTTGGCTCATCCGATTCATCCCACACAACATCCGAATTCTCCATAAGCAATCCCCGACGATTTTTCTGAGGATAAGCCGTCATAAGATGTCCGGGTTCCCCACAAGTAAAACCACGTAATGCATTTGGTCGTGAAGAACATCGTGGTTGTTGGGCTTCCAGTGGGGTAGTACTTGCCCCTCCTCCTCCAGCCTCAACCTCCCTTGAAACAGAATGTGGGTTTTTTCCGCCATCGAGGTTAGGTCCTCCTATGTTGCGTGAACGATTTGTCGTAGCCCAAGTAGTGTTAGCTTTAAATTGTTGCTCAAAAGCCAACGCCCTCCGATGAGCCTCTGCAATAGTTGTAGGATCAAATTGAGTCAACGAGTTCTGAATTTGAGGTCTCAACCCGCCAATGAAACGAGAAACCAATTGGATTTCACTATCAAAAATCTCGTTCCTTGTGATTAGCAAGTAGAATTCATCAGCATATTCACCGACAGTACGAGCTCCTTGTCGTAAATTTTGTAGACGAGTGTACATCGTACGTTCGTAGTTTTGCGGAAGAAAAGAAAGTCGAAGGTGTTTCTACAATTTTTCCCATGACTCAATTTTTTTCTTGCATGTACGTGATCATGTTGTTTTCAGCTGCGTCCACCACGACGCTGCACGTCCCCGGAATTTTGTAGCCACCAAAGCAACCTTCCTCTCTTCCGGAACATGTTTGAATTCCATCACTTCATCCACCGCGGTGAGATAATCTAAGAGCTCATCACCACGAATACCACCATGGAACTCCGGTAAATCAAGTTTAAAACTCGACTCCCACCGATTATCTTCACGATCTTGCTCTCGCCCTCCTCCCTTGTGATACCTTTGCTTTGGTTTGCAGTCATGAGCAAAAGGGTTATCACAACTTTCCTCCGAACTTTCATAGTCATCACCTTGATGTGGAAATTGGTTGTGCAAAAACCGTCTCTGTTAGGGCTTGGAAGGACTGGACGATGGTCGTTTGAATGCTTTCTTGCATCACCAGTAGTGTTTGACGAAGTTCGGCCGACTCGTTGAAGGGGTCCTCGTCACGTCCCTCTGTTTTTTTGGAGTTGCGAGCAGGAGCCATGTTCGAAGAATCTAACACGGGATGTAGGTCGTGTTAGGCTCTGATACCAAAACTGGCGCAGCGTAACTGATAGAAAACCTTGTGTTCGTTGATTCTCACGAATAGCCGAACAGAGGAGTTTGTCTTGTGTCATTGATTCAAAGAATACCGAACAAAAGACAAGCTTGTAGATCGTTGATTCAAAAAGAATAGCCGATAAACAAGGAAATAGAGAAGCTTAAAGCTCTGAATTATTATTCAATAAAAGTTGTCTTCCTCCTTTAAGCTAAGAGGATATTTATACAAAAGAAACAAAGAAAAACCCTAGGTTGTAAACCGACTAAAACAGAGTAAAAGAAAACGTAAAGTCTAAGATAAACGTAAACGTAACAAAGCCCACGAGAGAAAAGAAAATAGAAGATGAATGCCTAAGATGCGCTGCATCACAAACGATGCTATTTTGTTCGCACCAACTTCACCATTGTAAACGCTATTAAATATTTAAAATTTTGAAGTGTTGCCTTATTGGGGGATAAGTACCCAGTATATTTGTATATTCATGTAATTAACGAGACAATCGATTTCGTATTAATGCTTTCACGCATTACAAAAGTCTTTAAAGACTAATACAATAAGACACAAAGAAAATGATAAACATGAAAATATTCGGCATTTGTCCTAATAATGAAAGCAATCATCTATTTTACTAGCCAAAGGCATCTTTGACTCCCAAGTGTCAATGGTTTTGAATTGATAGACCAACTATATACAACTTTCAAATGTCAAGTCTTGACTCTTCACTCTTGTATTACTCTCAAAACCGGTAAGAATGAGAATATTCACGTGGTGTCTAGTGTCTACATAAGTAAAGGAAATTAATCAAAAATTTGTATTAACAAAATTGATTGCAAGTTTGTAACCCTATGGCCCAAACAAATCGGTCGGGCGCTACAATAGTCAATAGTGCGTCGGAATCCTAAAAGGCTAAAAACTGACTCAGACCAGCTTATGTCAATATGGTTAGCGCTTAGCGGAATAGTTGGCAGATTCAACTAATTCTGAATTCATAACATTTTATAGATGCTTTGGCGATTTTTAAACTAGAATGGTGAAAAAGTGGTTGAGTACAGAGTTTTATTAGTTTATTTGTTTTAAAAATAGAGAAATAAATCAAATAAAAAAGTTCCATCTATTAAAAAACGTCATAATTCCAACAAAAAAAAACTCAATCGCCAATATCATCTCTGGAAAAATTATTTACAAATGATTAAAGGTGAAATAAGTATTCACATTCGGAAAATATTGGAGAAGCCAGATCGAGGAGCAACTCCAGAGAAGTGAAAGTGTGTGCATTTGTTTTGTGAAGCATTGGAGCTGGTTCAGATTTCAGACCCACCAAAACCTACCGGACAATGTTACATTTATTTATCTCTCTTTTCCTTTTTTAAATCTCTAATCAAATGTTTCATCTTATTTTTTTATGTTACTTTGGTAGGTCCTCTTCGACCTCTGCATCTCACATGCTATACAAGTGGCATCGCTGTATGTATTATTTACCACTCTCTTATTGTTGTTACTCAAAACTTAAATGTCACTTGAATGCAAACTACTAGTATATATTTAGGTGAAAACCATATCAAAAATAGCCAAAGGTAAACCCAAATTTTTTGCTAATTAATTAAAAAAACTTGAAAAAAACACACTGTCTATTACAAATTGATTTTGATCCAATCTTTGGTTTTGCTTTCCATAAAAATGAAGTCGAGGGAGAGGGAGAGAAGTGAACCTTAAATGTAATAAATGCTGCTTGACTTCTCTTTTAACGTCAAGTAACCCACTAATTTAATCATCTCCTTAGCTATCTTAGCGCAGCAAGCACAAAACAAAAGGGTCTACGTTACTACCTAGATTCTTGATTTGAGTCTTGATGACCACTTGCTTCTTCTGTCTCAAGTCCTAAGAGTGGAAACTTACTGGATTAAATTAGCTTTCACATGATCTCAGAGCTAGCTTTGCATTTTAGATGCAAACATGTCCTGCAATAAACATAAGCAACCTACTGAGTCATTGATTGAAACGTGAATAGTAATACGGATTGAGAGATGAATCATTTCATATGGGAGACAGCTTTCTCATACGCGTCCACGCCTTCGCATGAAAAATTATTTAAGTAGTACATACTACTTTTCATTTTTCTAAAAAATATATTATTGCAGAATTCTAAGTGTTATTGCAATCACCAGTGGTATTAAATGGGATAGTGTAAATGCACCTGCAACATATCAACTAACCACACACTCCTCCACCTGTTTGTATTTACTTCAAAACTTTTCAAAAACCCTTTAGTATATGCTTCCTTCCCTCTATTTATAAACCTTAGTATCCGGTTTTTATTCTACCACCAAGGAACACACAACACTATTTGCAAAGTTCTCTTTGAGTCTATCATCAGTGAGTTTCAGAAATGAGAGGGATGAAGAGTTTAGCCATTTGGGCTCTCTTTGCTGCTTTACTCTCACAGCAGCTCTTTGCTTCTGTTGCTTCCATAAGGTTCGAGGATGCGAAAACATACTACTCTCCTCCTGACCCAAATGCAGGAACTCCTCCCCCTGGTAAGACAAAAAAAAACAGAACACATTGTAACATTTTTTTTATTCATTTGATGTAATAAGAATCTTGACTAAGCATTTCTTTTCTCATGCAGTCTCACATGGAACTCCTCCATCACACGGTGGAAGCTACACTCCAACTCCTTCGACTCCATCATACACGCCTCCTTCTAACTGTGGAAGTCCACCTTACGACCCTACTCCTTCAACTCCATCTCACCCTTCACCTCCATCACATACTCCAACTCCATCTCACCCTTCACCTCCAAAACATACTCCAACTCCATCTCACCCTTCACCTCCATCACATACTCCAACTCCTTCCACTCCATCACACACCCCTCCTTGTAACTGTGGGACGCCACCTCACGATCCTTCCACGCCTTCACATCCTTCAACACCTTCACACCCTTCAACGCCTTCACACCCAACGCCTTCAAATCCTCCTTCTGGTGGATATTACTCATCTCCTCCCCCAAGTACTCCAGTCGTTGTGACTCCACCAACACCCATTTGTTGACCCAGGCACACCCATCATTGGAGGAAGCCCACCAACTCCCATTATTGATCCAGGCACTCCTGGAACTCCTTTTGTTCCTGCTCCATTCCCACCAATCACTGGAACATGCGAGTAAGTGACAAACGTTCTCTCTAACACAAAACATCATAAGACAGATGATGATATCAACTATATCACACTTCATGAGTTTTGTTTTTGTTTTTGTTTTGTGTAGTTACTGGAGGAACCACCCTACGTTGATTTGGGGTTTGCTTGGCTGGTGGGGCACTGTTGGCGGAGCTTTTGGTACAGTCAGTACCTCCAGTAGCATTCCAGGGTTTGATCCTCACATGAACCTTCTTCAGGCACTTTCCAACACCCGCTCTGATTCCATGGTGCTCTGTACCGTGAAGGCACAGCGTCTTGGCTAAACTCCGTGGTCAACACTAGGTTCCCTTTCACAACCCCTCAAGTTAGAGACCACTTCGGTTGCAGGACTTTCCTCAAACAAGGCAGCCACAAAGCAGGCCCATACCTTCAAGCTTGCTAATGAAGGTCGTCTACAGCCCAGAATCTGAAATTAAGAGAGTCTCATTTCTCAGTTTGTTTGTTGGTTTATATCATGACCAGTCCTTAATTTATTATCTTATCATGTGTGTGCTCATCAGTAGAGTTTTAAGTGTCCTATAGACTCTAGTAATATTTGTGATGGATACTCTTTTATATCTAATGTTGCTGTTTCAAAATATTTCTTGATCTTAAAAAAAAGATTTAGTAGCTCCTCTGTTTCTCAATCTGTTCAAGAACGTCCAATGAAATGAAACGCTAGCAAATACTTAAACTGAAACGAAGAAAATATCTATAACCCGAACAAGAAACTATAAATAGGATCATATAACATAAATATTAAAAGAGACTGGAACAAAGGACAAGCATAATTTAATGTATAGACCAAGGTACAGAGAAGTCAAAGTCCAAATGTAGATTGACATGCCTGTAGACCAACACAATGCCATAACTGCTCCATTAAATTGTTCATGAGCATTTTAAAAATCAGGCCTAAGTGATGTGTCACCAACGGGAAACAACTAGATTAAACTCCAGAAACGACAAGTCCATGAGAAAGAGAGAGAAGGAGCAAATATTTAGATTTAGCATTAAAGAAGGAAGCAGTACATATCAGAAGTGTGGTGTGGTGTCCTGTTACTGTAATAAACTCTGTGGAGTAAATATTGCAAGATGGTCTCCATGCATTCAAGTTTAAAACCCCAAGTTCTACCCACCAATGACTAATATCTTTAATGACTCTCTCTCTATTAATGTCTGGAATTTGCATTAATGATATTAAGTTGGTGTGTCATGGTTTTGGAAACACATCATCTTTGGAGGTTGATAAATAGTATCTCTATCCAAGTTTATCTTTACCCAAGGATGTTGGTATTCTGAGTGAATTAAACAAATCAAACTTTGATACAATGCATCTTGTTTTCAGAATAAATTATTTTGAAGTAACTTGAAGGAGTAAAATCTTGAAATTGTGATCTTTTCATGTAATGATCAATGTATGAACAGAGGATAAAGACTTATTTGAGTTGTCATTACATCAAGTAGATTTGCTATAGTTCTAGCTCTGCAATTATGTTTCTTCAAGAATTTCACCTTTTTTTTCCATGCTAGATTGAATGTGTTCGATCGATTAGTTTAGGCTTGATTTGTTCATCAGCATACGGAAATTTCCGAACAGAGCTTACCAAGTGGAAGTGATCTGTTTTAAACTAATCACATCCTGCATTAAGGAGGCAAAACTTTTTTTTTTGTTTGGAAACAATCTCCTCAGATTAAGACAGATGCCAGAGCACATGGAGAGCAACAAACAACATTTAGCTATAATAGTTTTTCACTCAATGAAATGATAGGACATGTAGCTTGTTTGCTTGCTCTGTCGCAGTAAAAGTTAGGATATTTTTTGGTGCTTTGTAACATGAATTTGGCGTCAAGAAATCAATTGTTGGTTTTACTATAAATTATGGTGAGAAGAATGAATATATTACCTCCTTCATTAAGTTAATTAGGAAGGAGCTGACAACGGAATTGAGTAAGTGAGGTTGAAGTCATTGGTAGATGGTACATCACTGAGACTCTAAGCTCCATTTGCTTTCAAATCTTCTGCCATTTCTGTTGTTTCAGGTTTTTCTTGATAAGAGGAAGTACTAATGGGCAATTACTTTGCTATAAATATTCCCACTAAGAGACCTTTCTACCTCTCGTTGGACTAATATAGTCTCATATACTGCAGAGCTTGAATCCAGGGACTGCATCTGTGGCAGCCAGGAGCTTTCTAACCGCTCGCTGTTGAAAATCTTACACACCTTCCTGTATCTCTTATGACGTGACGCTGGACTAAGATCTTGATCCATTGATCAGAAAGTGTCTGAGCTCAGCTGATAAGAGCAAATAAAGAGACTGCCCTCTGCAGTCTGAAAACAGGATGCAAAAAAGGTTTGGCCTATAGCTCTCCATGTCCATAGTAATAAGGATTTAGAATTAAAGATGTTTAGTTAGATGTAACTTGGGATCGATTCTATGCGTATGCAGCTTTTGCATCTCAAGCTGCATCTCAATAGTGTTGTAGAAATTGCATTTGTTTTTTTTGTGTCACATCAACACATTTTGATTTGAATATGTAATACACTAACTAGCAATAAAGCTAGCTACAGCTTGATATCCTTTTTATTTTTGGATATCTTGTCGTATATTATTAGTCTTATAACATACATAGTCAAAATATATGTAAAATTAGGTCCCTCTCAAATCGTTACATCTGCAATTTTAAGTTTTTAACAGTAAGTGTAACATGAATATATATATATGCATAAGATCAATCTCACATGAGAAAAGAGCTTATGTTGGACTTCAATTAAACAAGTTGCAGAGGTGGCTGGTCGTGGTTGGAAGTATTCTGGTTCGGTTCAAGAAGGTTAACCGGAATATAATTCCGGTTATACTGCTCCGAATGGTGAGAAGAAGTCACACCTGACTCGTAAACCGTCCCTTGATGTATCGCACCCGATTCCTGCTGTTGTAGTCCTGCCCTTTCAGTTATCTGCATAAATATTTAGAATTTGCACATCAAGAGATTGTCCTGCCTGCCGAAAATAATAATGATCAAAATGCTAAAGAGAGTTATATAAAACCTTGGAGCGGAGATACATGTTATCGTTTTGCAGCTCGATTCCTACAATGAACGATGATCAGAAAGAGAAGTTGCAAAGTAGAGTAAGTTAACTTGTGAAGGAAGATAGGGTTTACTTTTACCCTTTTTTGCATGTATTCAATCTCTGCAACTAACATCTCGTGCTGGAGATAAAACCAAACAGAACAGGCAAGAATCAGATGGAGTTGTGAAAAAGATACACTCAAGCAGTAAGGACATTGATGGAAAATCAAGTATAGTGAATTTGTTAACCTTCTTGGAGCGGACACGACTGATTCCTTTCTCAAGCCTACTTTCAAGGTTCTTGAGTTCCTTAAAGTTCAAGGAACCAAGAGATTCACCAAGAATGTGTCTGTTCAGATTCTGAATGTCCCGAATCTGTCTCCGAAGTTTAGACGCCTCTTGCTGATAGTACTGCATCGATCCATGGTTCATACAAGAGGTCATATAAAAAAAGTCAGATAATTAAAGAAGAATTAACGAACTAGTGAACATTAAAGTAATAATGAAGCTAAACCTGAGTATTAGCTTCGGTGACTGAAGGAGGGTTAACGGCGTCGGAGCAAGCTTTCTTATACCTTTCTATTGTTCCTCTCACACTTCACCAAACATTACCACAGAGGAAAAAGATTTAAAATTTTAATCAGTCATTAGCTAATAATGGATGCAACCAATGAAAATCTACGGTCAAACTTAATCCACACCAGGAAAAACAAAGACGCACAAAACTATAAAATATCTTTGGATATATAAAAAAGACACACAGAGAGACGTATGTAACGGTTTTGAAACAGATCTTTATTGTCCGGCCATAACCTTAAATTCAACCGATCGACAAAATAGAGGGATTGGACCAGTAATAGTAGTACCATATGATTTGTTTGACCAGTAATAGTTATTATTGCCTATATCTATTACATATAGTCCTAATTTGAAAACGCACAAAGAAAGAAAAAGTAGCAAACTGGAGAAGAAAAAAAAGAAAAAGAAAATGATCAATTACATTTGCTCTTAGTTAACTGGAATTGGTCCCAATGTGTCCAAAATTTATGTACGACACAAAATCCAAATTATATTTTTCGCTAGTAATGCCTAATTAGGTTCAAAAACACTACTAGTTAAGCTTTAAGAAAAATAAGTGATCTTCAGGTTAAGTTAGATTCCTCCTATTGATAATTACCAATTTTAATTATTTTGGTAATTAATCATACAAGTATATTTGTACAAGTATATTGGTACAGCATACTTAATGCATTCTTCTTTGAAATGTCAAAAGTAAGACACTAAAGCCATGAGGATGTTTGAAATAAGAAACTCAACTACATTTTTGATAATATAAACATATAAATCACGTTTTTCCACATACCTAATGCATTCTTCTTTTGTTAATCAAATTAGTTGGAAATTGAATTAAAGGTACTTTTAAGTCATGATTATACACCGTTATCATGTATATATAGATTAATTAGTTAGTGAGAAAATAATTCTTTAGTCTTTGTGAAAATTCACATTGTAACTACAAATTTTCTAGTTTTAACTTAGATCCATGATATGAGACTTGACTAATAGATCATAGACTCATAGTCATACATCACCCTTAACATTATAGTCTTAATACCACTAGCTAAAAACCAATAATACTAATAAGAAAAATTCCAAAATTTTTATCACTAGCTAAAAAAGCAGACAAATAATCCAAAATGGTGAAATGAACATGAGCTGTTTAATAGCTGGAAACTTATAGAGAAATAATGGAAATGACAAGTTCCCAACTTGGAGTGGAGAAAATAAGTAAATAACAATCAAAAAGTCAAAATTTTATGTTTTCATTGGTTTTGTTGATTGATTAATTAGTGACTCAACAGCAAGCTTTGTCCCCAAAAGAAATTTCTTGATTTAACAAACCGATTAATCACCAAAACATTAGAGAAGTGTCAGAAGACAAACACCTACTAGTCTTCCCCTAGTGAATCAATTTTTAAGGAATCTACATATAGCTTTTATATAATAATAGCCCAATAAAAAAAAAATATTATAACTTATCAAGAACCCTACTTTTTCATTACTATGATGGAAATCTAATGATCAATCTGCAGAAATAAAATTTTATGGACCATCAAATTGATCGAAGTGTCTTGTAGAAACTGACATACTAGTACATAGATAGATATACATATAGATGCTGTTTTTAAGATTTGTGGAAAAATAAAAAAGTGACTGGAATAAGGTATGGGGATGCTCATTAATGGTCAGGGAAGACCTCACAGCTTTTTTTACAAAGAGAGAGAGAGAGAGAGAGAGAAGTTAAAGTAATCAAATTTTGCCCCAAATACAAAACTAGGGTTCCCTAGTTTAAAACAACCCTAAATCTGAGGATTTCAAAAGAAAGCTGATCATCAGAGGAACTTAATTAGTAAAACCCTATAAATCTCACCAAGCATATACAGATTGAAAAAGCCACCCAAAAAAAAAAAAAAAAAAGTTCGAAACTATACTCTAGAAAAAAATCAAGATCTAAAAAAGATGTACCTGTTGTTGGCGTACTCGTAGAGACGGCCTCGAGTGGAGAAGATGACAAGAGCGACCTCAGCGTCACACAAGACAGAGAGCTCGTAAGCTTTCTTGAGCAAACCATTGCGTCGTTTGCAGAAAGTAACTTGACGATTCGTAGTGTTCTCTATCCTCTTGATCTCTATCTTCCCTCTCCCTATCTTCTTGCTGCTCTCTGCTACATCATTACTACTCGCACCACCCTCCATTTATCTAAACCCTAGCTAAGTGTATAAATTATGAACAAAACACAATCAAACACACGACACACAAGTAAGAGAAAAGCTTGTAAGATCAAAGTCTTTTTTTTTTTTGCAAGTTCTGAGAGATTTCAATGAGAAAAGGCATACCCTTTTATTAAAAGAAATAAATGGTTTAAAAAAAAAAAAAAATTGTATTTGATGAAAAGCCCTAAACTGATGAATGGAAAAATAAAAAGGAATGCTTTTTTATATATAACCAAACTTGGATGATCAATAAGCATATCATCAATAAGTAGTATACCTGGGTTTGCAAAATTATGATCAGAAAGAATTAAGGAGAAGTGAGAAGGGAATTGATGAAATCTGAGAGATTTAAATTTGTCTAAAGATACTATTCTTATTATCTCAGTACCACTTAACTGCTGCTTGTGCTTTACTTTTTTTTTGTTTTGGTTTATAATTTTCTTTTAGAGGAATATTTCTTTGGAAGTATATAAAAACCCCATTTGCAGAAAACAGAAGGTTTGGTAGTTTTTTTCAAACTGCAATGTTAGAGACGAAAAAAAGAAAGAAAGAAATTGGACCATTAGTCTAACATGCATTAATTTAGCCAATTTATCTCACACACCTAATCCTTTAAATTCTCTATGTATGCATTTAGATTGAAATTTGAAATTGATTAAGACTTAAGTGGTAGAAATTATCAAAATAGGAAAAAAAAGAAGAAGAGTTGGGTTTGGATTGGGTGGGGAGAGCAGGCATTAAAGGAGGACCATCCAATTTTTCTTTCATGTTTTGGGGGAAAAAGAGAGGTATGGGCTCTGTTTCTCATCAGAATCACCTTTTGGAAAGTTTCCTTTTTTGGTAATCGTTTTTTTAATTCTCATTTTCTTTTTATTGCCCTACTCAGTATATACGTACGTCTTTTAATTATATTTACCTGGAATATTTTTTATTATCAATTTTCAAATTTAACTATGATTTACATTCACAATTCATGTTATATATATATATATATATATATAGAGATAATTGTTTGTGTTCAAAAATGGCTTGATAAAAATGGCAATCTAAAAGTATATAGCGTAACTAGTTTCGTGTTAACAAATTATTATGTTGGAGAGTCTTATTCTTGGACAAGAAGTTAGTCCAACGGCATCTTGAATATTAAGGATATTAGTTATTTTAATATACGTAATTTAGACAAAGAACGACATCATATAAAACGACAATATAATTAGAGAAGACGAAACTAATAAAGTTAAATGAGGGCAGAGAGAACCCACGTACGGCGAATGACTAATCATCATATGTATAGTCATTATCCATATGACCCTTTCTCAGATTTGCATTAACTAATTGTAGTTACGAAAGGAAACTCTTTTGTGTTTTGCCCATACCTCATCATTTTCATTGTACTTACTTCAATTTAATTTTTATTCACGAGCAAAAGCATCTACATATATATACACTTTCACATTCATGTCGAATTAATTTAAGTTTCAAATTTTGCAAAATTCATTTCAAGAAGGAACTTGAGTGTTGGTGGGGCTTTGATGATTGACTTTCGTGGTAAGCATATAATTTAAGAAAATATACCATGAAATTTCAAAGCTAGCTAGTAATTAATTTGAATGATCTGATTCTCGTTCGTGGATAGCTAATTAGCGTGAAATAATATAATTTCATATTGGCAAAAAGTCTTTATCATATAGACTACTAATGAAGAAAAAGGTAAATAATAAAATACATTGTGTAAGAAAGATGAATTAGATAAAGATTACTTTTACTAGCTCGGTGACAAAAAAAGTTAAATCTTGATAAAATTAAAACGTTCGCTGGTGAACGTCAATTTCATGAAAAGAAGTATATATATAAATGGGTAAGAAAGAGAGATTCTATAAAGACGTCAAATTAAAAGGAAGGACATGTGATTTACTCAGAATTTAACAAAGTCGTGGACCAAAATATCATAATCAAAACTGTGTAATACGTCCAATCCTCATTAATTAGTGCGTAGTTTCTTGATCACTAACTCTTGTGAAAAAAGAAAAGAATCTTGTTTACCAAAAATATATTCCAAAGTATCATTCATAGGGATAGATAGGGATACTAAACCTAAGACTTGGATTTCCCTAATTATTAGTCTGAAATTTACCAACAATTACTTTGAAATATTTTTTCTTATAGAGAAGAGGAATGGGTTCATATGCTAACGTATCAACAGGTTGGAGATTCTTTGCCTGTGCTTGTTGCCTTAACTTATACAAAGATTCTTGCTTCAAAAAAGATTCAAGCTGTTGTTGTGTATATATTCATCGTCACAGTGCTAAAGACGTTTGTGTTCACAGAGAAGTTTCCATTGAAAGAAGAGATAGACAGAGTAAAAAGAATTACTCAAAAAATGGGTGTCATTATTGTGATTGCAAAACGTATTGATGCTCTCATTGGGTAGGTTTCAATTTTTGTCTCAAATATAGGATTAAAATAATTAAACTCGATATTTGTTCAAATTTTAACATTACTTTCTTCTTCTTTTTTTGTCTTGTTGCATGCAGGCCTGGAGTCATGCTTCTATATCCTCTGTAAGTGAATTTAAATCTAAATGCTTTGTTTATAAAAACTAACTTGAAAGTAATAACAACTGAATGGATGGATGATATGATGATTAATTAAGGTATGCATCGTTTCGAGCAATAGAGAGTCCAACAATGTTAGATGATCAACAATGGCTAACATATTGGATCATTTACTCCTTAATAACAATATTCGAGCTATCCGTTTGGAGGATCCTTGCCTGGTAATTATATATACTAATAACATTCCCAATCAATTTTTGTTACGAATTCAGAATAAAGGACTAAAAAACTCTTCTCTGTTCTATTGCATTTTGTAGGCTACCATTCTGGCCATACTTGAAGCTTTTGTTCTGTATGTGGTTGGTGCTACCAATGTTCAGTGGTGCAGCCTACATTTACTCCAATTTCGTTAGACAATACGTCAAAATTGGGATGAATGTTGGGGGAGGAGCTAATTATACAGATGAACAGAGAAGAGTTTTACAGATGATGAGTCTTGATGCTAGAAAATCGGTTCAAGATTATGTTGACCGGTTCGGATGGGATTCTGTTGAGAAAGCAATTAAAGCGGTACACTTACACATCAGATCTTTTTTGTATACATTATAATCAAATACATAAAATTGGGATTTTAACTTCATCGTATGTGTGTTTTAATAGGCTGAAAAGGAAACAAGAAGGCATTGAGATGGATCGGAGGATCAAGAATCACGAAAATATTACTCTTTCGTTTTTATGTTTGTACATTGTATAGAGCAAAACTTTTATAAACGGTGAAAAAAAAAAAAAAAAATAGATGTTTAAATTTGTGTTCTTCTTTAGAGAAGCAACGTCCTCTATCGTAACAAAAAAAAAGAAATCGGATTCTATTTTGGATGGCTCTGAATTTGATTAGGAGACAAATTCGAATAAAAAATAAGAATACAACAACACTCTGTGACAAACTATAAGATGGAAGTCAGGAATCGCTTCACTTCCCTTTATAACCCAAATAGTAGAGAAGAACAATGCTCCTCTGCTTTAAGTTATCACACATTAAATATGTGTTTTGTTATTTCCTAATTAATTTGTTTTGTCAACTTTTTAAAAAATCACTTTGTTGGCTCAGATAAGCTAATTTAATCATCAGTCAGATTAGGCCTTAAAATAAACTTTTGGTTTAAAAGAAAAAAATCCAAATTTAAATTCAGAGATCCATGAATGATAAAACTATTAGCCCCAAATCTCCATAGCCACACACACGAAGAAATAAATAAACTTTCCATAGCAAAAAAAATTTGATATATGACGTCAGAAATATAATACATATTTATCAGTTGTTTTAATTTACTGGTAAAAAAAAGGAAAATTAGTGGGGAAAATTAAAAAAAAAAAAAAAAATTCCAAAAAAACCCCCCTCTTGTCAATAGATTCAAAGCGCATACTCTTAATTTGACTCAATCTAGGGTTTCTCTGGTCACTTTGAAGCTTCTCCCTTAAACCTGGTCTCTCACTCGTCAACCCTCTTCCTCTTCCCGCTGTCGCCAAGATTGAAGCTTTGTTTTTAGGTATGAATCCCATCTTAGATAATTGGGTGTTTGAATTATTCCGACAAACATGTCCTAGACGCTGTCTTCCTTGTGTTGATGTTCTGTTTTGCTTTTTCTCTTATCTGGGTATGATTACTAGATCTTTCCTAGGAACTTCTTCTTACGGCCATGAATCTGATTGATTGGTTGCTGTGATGTTTATGAAAACGATGGAGAATATAAAACTTCACTGCTTTTTTTTTTTGTTTTTTGGCCTCTTTATCTATTCGATTAATGTTCTTGTGGCATGATTTTATTCTAAAGCAGTTTGCTTTCATCTGTTATGCTTAATCTCGTTGCATGACTACAGTCGGGTGGTTGTGTTACAAAAAATTTAGACTTGATTCAGTTTGAATAGTGTTTCTATCTCTAACAAAGCTCTTAAACTAGGTCCCTATGGTGTAGTAGAACTTATTGGTTTTGAGGAAATGCTCCAGCTGATTATGATTATTGTTATTCTGCATTTGGGGATGAAGAGATAGAGAATATTGACTTTACATCTTTTCTGGCAATCAGTTCTGGCTTCACCGGATAATTAAGGAATTCAGTAAGAAATAAGTTCATTCTGTGACAACATGGAGTCTAAGAATGAGAATTCTGATGTTTTACACGCCGAGGAGTTCAAAAATCAGGCTAACGAAGCTTTCAAAGGTGTGTATATTTATTAAAAACGTTTAACAGAATCTTGTGGAATCAGCGTTTAACAGAATCTTGTGGAATCAGTTTAAACTCATTTTAATGTGCTCTTTATCTTTTTGCTTTGAGTTAAGAACAGCTCACTTAATTTCGTTTGTTGCTTACAGGTCACAAATTCTCCAGTGCTATTGTTCTATATACAAAAGCTATTGAACTCAACGGTAACAACGCTGTGTATTGGGCAAACCGTGCATTTGCTCACACGAAACTGGAGGAATATGGCAGTGCTATACAGGATGCATCAAAGGCCATTGAAGTTGATTCAAAATACTCTAAGGTATTATTCTGTGACAAGTTGTTGTTTTTTTCTTTCTGTCACGTTTATTCAACCTTATTCACTGATTATCTACTGAATTTACAGGGCTATTACAGGCGTGGTGCTGCATATCTTGCCATGGGAAAATTTAAGGACGCCTTGAAGGATTTCCAACAGGTTAATGTTTCTTGCACGAGCATTGTGCCATTTAAGTTTTGTTTTTTCCGTCTATATTTGCTAGCTGTCCATCTGATAGTTCTCGTCTTATTTATTACTTTTTGAGTGAGCAGTCCGCTCATGTTGAGAAATGTCAAATTACGAAGGAAAATATGTTGTAGTCGTGTACCTTGAGGCACCCAAAAAGGTCATAACTTGATTGTTTTGATCTGTGACCAAGTGATAGGAAACTTGATAGTGATCTGTGGAAATCCAGTTTTGTGGTGGACTGTCTTTGAGTGAGAGAGATTCGTGTTACAGTATTCCTGACATGGTCTGCTATTTTTATTTTAGGTAAAAAGGCTTTCTCCTAATGACCCCGATGCCACAAGAAAGCTAAGAGAATGTGAGAAAGCAGTGATGAAACTCAAATTTGAAGAAGCAATCTCCGTACCAGTATCCGAAAGGCGTTCAGTAGCTGAATCCGTTGACTTCCACACAATAGGTATTCATCACTCTGCTTGCTTATTTTTCTGTTGTCTTATAGCTTGCAGTGTGTTTTGTCATCCCTGGTTCTTTCGTCTCCTGTTATGCCATGCCTTTGATTCAGTAGTTGACAAATGGTTGAATGTAGCTTTAGACTAGTAATCATTCTTCTACCTATTGTCACATAATAGGGAACAAACCCAGATCATCGTTCATGCCCACCAAAACGGCTTTAGCAGCAGTTGTTGCAGCAGTAATGGTGGTGGCGGTCCGGGGATTTGCCACAACTGAGATACTCATGGTGTTGGTTTCGGTGGTATTAGGGGCATTTTGGTGGGGTAGCTCTGGTAGTAGTGTCTTTTCTTTGGTTAAATCCTCATCCTAGGATCAATCTGTATCGTTTTTATGCATATCAAAGCCTGGATATGTTTCCTTTCTTGGAGTCTCAGTTGAGAATTGAAAAGTTCAGTGTTATTGATGTGAAACCCATCTTAATAAGAGTGGACATTTCACAGACGTACAAATTTCTCCTTTTCTTTTCTGTTAAGATGGCATACCTCTTTTGCTACATTTTAACTCTTGCCAGTAAAATGTGTCCATGGCTTGTAGTTTTTAGCATTTCATTGAAAACTGATGTTCACTGTTATAGAGGTTTTAACCCTTTATCAATCTTCTAATATTCTATTCAATTTCATTGTAGAGGTTGAGCCACAGTATTCTGGAGCTAGGATTGAGGGAGAGGAAATTTCCTTGGATTTTGTGAAAACGATGATGGAAGATTTCAAGAACCAAAAAACATTGCATAAACGGTACATATTTTTTTTTAGTGGTACTCAGCTTAATTAACGCAGTGATCATCTCTTCTTACTTAGTCAGCATTATATATTTGTAGGTATGCGTATCAAATCGTTTTACAAACAAGACAAATCTTGCTAGCACTGCCGTCTCTTATCGACATTAGTGTTCCAAATGGCAAACATATCACTGTATGTGGTGATGTGCATGGTCAGGTAAGCTTTGGTTTCACTTACTCTCCGAGTATAATTTTTCTCCTCTTAGATGAATCTGCAATCTTTCAGTTCTCTTGTTTACATGTGTAGAAATTTTCAGTAAACCAGTATACTATATCTCTGGAATTGGACTTTATTGTGAATCTTTCTACTTCTCATATCTTGATTTTGTTGGCTAACCTTCTGCTCCTTTTTGCACTACAAGGGGCTGTAGTGTCATTGTTGTGTTGTGTCTTTGACACGTGAATGTTTTTTTGCAGTTCTATGATCTACTAAATATCTTCGAGCTCAATGGCCTCCCTTCTGAGGAGAATCCATACCTCTTCAATGGTGACTTTGTGGACAGAGGCTCATTCTCTGTTGAGATCATCCTCACACTCTTTGCTTTCAAGTGCATGTCCCCATCATGTAAGCTCTCTGAACCCTTGCTATAATAATTCTTTGATGGTCAAGTTCTAGTTGCGTTTGCTATCATTGGCAAGGATTAAATGATCTACTATTGTCTGATGGGTTAAAAGTTCCCAATCAAATTGTAAATCGCTATTTACACATGTTTGTTGAAAATTTGCAGCCATATATCTAGCCAGAGGAAACCATGAAAGCAAGAGCATGAATAAAATTTATGGTTTTGAGGGCGAGGTTCGATCCAAGTTGAGTGAAAAATTTGTGGATCTCTTTGCTGAGGTTTTCTGTTACCTACCGTTGGCTCATGTTATAAATGGGAAGGTCTTTGTGGTACATGGAGGTCTGTTCAGTGTTGATGGTGTGAAACTGTCAGACATCAGAGCTATCGACCGTTTCTGTGAGCCTCCAGAGGAAGGTATGTTTCATCATATACGTCTTCTGTAAACTTTTTCTGTAATTGTGTTTTCTGTTTCTTCGTCTAATCATGATAATGTTCAGGGCTAATGTGTGAACTTTTGTGGAGCGATCCTCAACCTCTGCCTGGAAGAGGCCCAAGCAAGCGAGGGGTTGGTCTATCGTTCGGTGGAGACGTGACAAAGAGGTTTTTGCAAGATAATAATCTAGGTTAGTCGTTGTTGTGGTATTATTGGGTTTGGTCTCTGGCGCCAGTTTATTCTCTTGAGATATTAAGTTGGATTTTTATGAATGTCATAGAGTTGCTGGTCCGCTCACATGAAGTAAAAGATGAAGGCTATGAGGTTGAGCATGACGGTAAACTCATCACTGTCTTCTCTGCCCCAAATTACTGTGATCAGGTAACTCAAAACTTCACTTATTCAATTTTGAAATAGCACCGAATTACATGGTTCTTACTTAACATGGAATTTGTATTGTTGTAGATGGGCAATAAGGGGGCTTTCATTCGTTTTGAAGCTCCTGATATGAAGCCAAATATTGTTACATTCTCAGCAGTGGTGAGTGTAGTCTACCTCTTACACAGCATGTTCTTGTGAATGTTTCACAGATTTATTTAGACTCATTTGAAAACTCTTTTAATTCTTTGATATATTGTCACAGCCTCACCCGGATGTGAAGCCAATGGCATATGCAAACAATTTTCTCAGGATGTTCAACTAACCAGCAAAAAGCTTCTTCTACTCAAATGCTATTCTAAAGACTCAAGACCAGAAGTGTTTCAGAAACATAATGATATAAGTTTTTTTTTTCCTTCATCTTCTGCAGTTTTTCATGTTGTTCCATAAAAGGGAGCCCATGATAATTAAAGGTACAGTATCCGGATTTGATCGGTTTTTTCTTTCTTTTTTCCTTTTTGATAAAATGTTCCCTCTTCCTCTTAAGCTTATCCATCAACTTTTGTCCCTTTTGTCTTATGTTGTAAGAGGGGTAATGGATCATTCTTATTTTAGATGAAAATCTTGTGATTTACTCAACAAAAGAGTGACCAAATGACCCCAGAAAACTCTCTGTACTTAGATGGTTTCTTGAATCAAAAATCAAAGGATGGTTTCTTAAGCTTCTTGTCTGGTCCTTCTTAGACCTTGGATTCTTTTTTAAATAGAGTTTGATTCAAATATTCAGGCAAGGACATCAAATAAAGAAGACAGAGAGGTCGACAGTGTAGAGCTCTTGCAACAGTAATTCTCATGTAGATTCAGTTTTGCCCCTTCTCTGATTTGAGTGTATTGTACAAATGGTGAGCTGTTTATATACAGTCTAAAGAGAAAGCTAATAACACTATTGTTTTCTCTCCACTCTACATGAGCCTGTTTCAGATTAAAATACCTGCAGATTCTCATAAAATCCCCCCCTCCATGAATTTTGCAGAGAATTTCGACAAAATATATGCTTTGTTGTTTAACAACGACTTAACTACTACTGAATCACAGATTCATAAAAAGCCATCCTTTGTATTTAAACATAACATGTGGGTAATCTGAGGAACTATCATCCATGTGCATACTGAAACAATGAGGTTTTATAATAATGGTATATGATAGTGACTATTGTATATCTATCCTATGCATAGATACATAAACTAAAATGTGGATTCTGGAGAAAGCAAAAGGAGATGAAAATAGAAGAGTGGTGTCAAATCGTAAAGCACTGATGAAAGGAGTGAGAGATCCAGAAAGCATTATTACGTGGATTACATAAAACAGTTACAAAAAACAAAAGCAAAAAAAGTTATTTTCTTGGTGTTTAACAAATTTGACAAGTGTTTGTTTCAAGGGAAGTAGAGATTTAGGTTTAATATGATGTTTAGCGCTTCGTACTACTAATCCAGTGACTTTTATGACCATTTTGATTAATATTTGGGGTAGGGGAGGGGGGCATGTGATGTGGATCATGCTTGAGTTAGATCCGTACGGTAAAATAGTAGGTGTCTGATATTACCCGTCCAGACTCACAGTCCAGGGCTAAAGATTAGATAGATCCTTCCCTACATATAATACACACCACACCACATAAATATCATATACATTGTACATTTTTGCAAAACATCTGCTGCATTATTGCCAAGTGTAGTACAATTTCTTAACGTTTGAAAACTTTGACCTTATTCTTTTCTTTTTTGTACTTCTTACAAATTTACGTTTTATCTTTTTATTAACAAATCAATAATAATGATGATATAAATATGTTACTGCAATTCTTTTAATTAGTTGGTTTGCACTATAACAAAACATTGTACGGTTTAACTCGAAAACCCAGAAAAACAAAAAAAAGGCCAGAGAAAAAAACAAGTCTCTTTGAGTTGTTTCCGATGTTTTGTAGTATTAAGGTACAAATAACTATGATTTTGTCTGGAACAATTCAAACTATGAATAATAAAATTTCAGAGAAATTTTGAAAAAAAAAAAAAAAAGAAGACATGAATAATTGAAGACAGTAAATAGAGAGACATACTATGCCCACCACTTTTCATGAGCATTTTATATAAAAAAAAAAAAAATATCTAAAGAGGAAAGATGATTTGAAAATACTTGATAGATTAAAAAAAAAAATCAAAACTATTTTTGTGAACAGTTAAGAAACTATTGTGGGTGATTTTTGAACAGTTTGGACCAACTATTGTATTGTTATTGTCATGTGGTGTGCGTTGCGTTGTCTTTTGAACCAACCATCAAATTGGTCATCTTCTTACATCAAATCTTAAACATGACTTGGTTTTCGTAAACTAGCTAGTTTTCTTTGAAATTGATGTTTGCTTATACCTTGATCATTAGTTCTTCCTTACTGGCTTGAAGTAGTATCATGTGTATACGTATTTAGATTCAAATTATGAATTTTCAAACTAGTTGAATGTGAAATGTCGATCCCTGTCTTACTATTTATGATACTTACTTCGGTCTCATCTTATTTCCTATATATGAGAAACATCTTCATTTACAATAGACATACAAAATCACTTCCTTTTTTAGTATACATTTTCACATAGACTATGAAAAATACCACATGATTAGATTTAGAAAGTAACACCGTAATACTGTACATATATTTAGAGAAGGACAGAGACATAAAACAGGAAAACCGCTCCACAGAACCTGAGAGATTCGAGGAGCTAACGTATCCACGAGACTACCCACCAGGCCACCAACAAAGACAAGTCCCTAAAAAAAAATTTGTTCGAACAGAAGTGTTTTAATAAAGGAAGAAACATGTGTGTATGGCCCCTTTACAAAACCTATCAAGTACTCTTTTTAATTTGTGTCTTCTCTTTTCTCTTCCCAATCTCTCATGTCTTTGAGTCCCTACCTCTTTGTCTCTCACGTCCCCACACGTGTCACTTTCAATCACTTCCATTTATAATTGCATCTCTCTCTTTCTCTCTCTCTATCACTCACAGTCTCACACACTCAAAAACCTATTCGTATTCTTTACTAGCTTTCTTCTAAGTCTTCACTCTTTTATCATACCTTGTTTAGATTCTGATTGTTCACGTGTCTCTGTCTTGTCTTGTCCCAAATCCTTAAACATTTTCACTTAAAACTCGTTAAAAGCTTAAACCTTTTCCCTAAGTTTCTCTTTTGGGGTTTATGCTCCTCGATGATGATCTAATGTCACTTTTTACGCTCTCTTCTCAAAGATTCTAAATAAACATTGCATCTCTCAACTCCTTTGCATTGGAGAAATAAAACTAACGAAAGAACTTTTGTGAATTCTCAGTATAATATCACCAAGAAAGAAACACACACTCTTTGTCTCTCTCTCTCTCTCCTCTCTCTTACACCAAAACCTATGACGATGAAGAGAGCTTTACCATCTCCTTCCTCACTGCTCTTCTTTCTCCTGATAACATCACTCTTCCCCTGTCAAGGAAACAGAGTCTCTGCCTCAATGCCTTCATCTGAGTCAGAAACTCTCTTCAAGATCATGGAGTCAATGTCGTCTGATCAACAATGGCGTCAGTCACACCCAAACCCTTGCGCACCTGGCTCATCTTGGCCAGGCATTGAGTGCAAAACCGGTCCAGACCACTTGTCACACGTCTCTCGACTCGATTTCGGCTCTGCTCCAAACCCTTCTTGTAAACCCTCTGCTTCTTTCCCTTCTTCAATCTTCTCTCTCCCTTTTCTTCAATCAGTCTTCTTCTTCAACTGCTTCACTCACTTCCCAACCACAATCATCTTCCCTATTAAGCTCCTCCCCAACTCCTCTCTTCAACAGCTTAGCCTCAGATCAAACCCTTCTCTCTCAGGCCAAATCCCTCCTCGCATCTCTACTCTCAAATCTTTACAAATCCTCACCCTCTCGCAAAACCGGTTAACCGGAGATATCCCTCCGGCGGTTTTCTCACTGAAAAGCCTCGTACATCTCGATCTCAGCTACAACAAGCTCACAGGTAAAATTCCTCTGCAACTGGGGAATCTCAATAGCCTCGTCGGCTTAGATTTAAGCTACAATTCGTTAACCGGTACAATCCCTCCAACGATCTCGCAACTGAGTATGCTTCAGAAACTCGACCTGAGCTCGAACTCTCTCTTCGGAAGAATCCCAGAAGGAGTAGAAAAGCTTCGTTCTTTATCATTCATGGCGTTAAGCAAAAACAAACTCAAAGGAGCTTTTCCAAAAGGAATCTCGAAACTTCAGAGTTTGCAGTACTTCATAATGGATAACAACCCAATGTCCGTTGCTCTCCCCGTTGAGTTAGGGTTCCTACCTAAACTCCAAGAGCTCCAACTCGAGAATTCAGGATACTCCGGCGTGATCCCGGATAGTTACACCAAGCTCATGAACCTTAGCTCGTTGTCTCTGGCTAACAACAGAGTAACCGGGGAGATCCCATCTGGGTTTGAGTCTTTGCCTCACGTTTTCCATCTGAACCTCAGCAGGAACTTACTGATCGGCGTCGTGCCGTTCGACTCGAGTTTCCTAAGACGGTTGAGTAAAAATTTGGATTTGAGCGGGAACAGAGGGTTGTGTCTGAAGCCAGAGGATGAGTTCAGTGTCGTTAAGACTGGAGTTGATGTCTGCGGGAAGAATATTACTAGTGGTGGAGCTGGAGCGTTGATGCAGCATCCAAAGAAGAAATCACAAGCTACTTCCTCTCGGTATTATAGATCTTGTTTCTTCTCAAGTGCTCTGTTTCAGTTTGCTCTGTTTCTGGGGTTACATCAACGATTGGTTCTCTAAGGAGAGATAAAAGACAAAACGAAGAAAAAAAAAACAGAGAATAAATATTTGTATCAAATCCCTAAGAAAAAAGAGATTAGTGTTTGTTCCCAAAGTAGACGATGATTTCTAGGGAAATAAATTTATTATTAGTAGTCGATTTTGATGTGTATTAGTTTTCTATTTAAGCAATGTACCTTAATGTTATTATTGTTGTTTTTTTTTTTTTTTAATAATACTGTACTAGTAGGACTAGTATTTTATTTTCTTTCAGATTTTTGAATATGGATTGTACTAAAAAAAAAAAAAAAAAAACTTCGAGTCCATTATGAGTTTTAGGTGTAAATATGGATAGTGAACAACTTCATAGCTGTGTGTATAAATACGTGTTTGTATACAAATGGAAAATAACAAATGAAGACAATGTTTTGTTGTTTTCGATTGAGTTTGAGTAAAGTTTATTATAATAGATAGAGAAGAGCATTGAACAAAAAAAATAAAGGAGCAGTTTGGGATAAAGAGTGTCCAGTGGAAGAAGAAGTGATAAAACGACACAAACCTGATTCAGTCTGACCATGATGCAACTAAATTTTAAGAGCTAGAAAATTACAAGTAATCTTTTAAAATTTGGATTTCAAACAACCAAACCAAACCATCTTAAATTTGTTTTAAAGCGATTAACTCTCATTTAACTTAATTTTGTTTTATACTCTCAGCTGCTATCATTATGTAGGACCCTATATATCGCAGAGCGTCATGGTAGTACTTCACGTTAGGACTCCCTCTGATCGTATCGTATCTAATGAGAAAAAAAAGAAAAAAAGATGATTGATTAAACAAATTTTGGGTACATTAATAATCTTCTTTTGTTTTCTTTATCGTACACATCTTTCGGATGTGATGTGACTAATGATAGGTTAAAGTTTTAAACATATTTTAACATGATAAACACCATATATATATAGGGGAAACTAGAAGAAAATAATATATATATATATTTGTCAGTCATCTGTCTAAATCCAACTACTTTCTTTTTTTTTTCTCATGTTTTTTCTTACTGCATGCGAATTATATTGCATTACCATTGCCTCTCTCACACATTTCCTCTGTCAATATTTCTTATTTATAATTTTTTTAGCGTGAAAAAGACTTTGTTTATATTTTATAAAATATTACATATCAGTAAAATCTAATTTTCAAAATGGCGATGCTTGAATAACTAAAAATACAAGAGATGTAAATTGTGTTATTGTAAATCCTATATAAAAGTAGGAGTGAACTTCATTCATTGAGATCTTTCAGATGTACATGTAAAAAAGTTCACACATTGAAAGAGATATGATTGAGTGATATTAGTAAATAGTATGGTGGTCTTCGAATTGTATCAATCAGTAAGAAAAGAAAAAACAAGAAGAGTGTAACGTAACGTTCCTTATAATTTCATGTGTTGAAAACGGAAGGAGAGGGAAAGAAAGATCTAATCCTATCTATCACTCTCAGATTCAGAGCCTCACGTGGGGGAGGAGAACCAACTTTAGAATTCCATTTTTAGGTACGAATGAAACTATTCGACCCATCGCTTTTAACATCTCATTTATTATACCTTTCACTCTCACGTTTCTCACCACCATTAAAAACCAAAAGCTAACTAGAGCTACATATATTCCCCATCGTAAACTTAGTAGTATAAGATTAATAGCCTACCTAGTACACTAATTAACGTAAATTATACAAAACATTATTACCATATCTTTGGCAACTATTATTTTGTATATCGGACTACTATTAATAGATAGAAAGAACATCCATAAAATCATGATTTGTCTTTTGAACTTGTACCGTTGTACGCAATATCATAGTTCACCATCTTGGTTTAGACTGTAGTTCTAGTCATTTTTATTGTGATTACAGTTATAGTTGATCGCTCTGTTTTGAAACTAGAACTTAACTGGTAATGAAATGTTTGGTTTGGTTCCAATGGTAAATGAGTAAAGAAGCTAATAAGAAAATAAAGGCGAACCGTGTCAACTAAAAAAATAGGCCGAAAGAAACACTTTTAGATACTATTGGGCCGAAAGATGCTTATCCATAAAGCCCATAATCAATCAGGATTTAGCAAATCGAGGTAAGCAATTGAGACTCTTTTTTAAGATAATGCTGATGATGAGTGTGGGTCCCCATATTAATTCTGACAAGATTAGAGATACAGAGGATCAATCCAAGTTGGGTCAATCGAGGGTAGTCTCCGGTGTCTTTCGACCGTTCGATATTAGCATATCCGTTAGATCATATACATGTGGACACTAGTCAAATACTCCTGCCCTCAGGGGATCGAGACACGTGTTGTTGTTATTTAACGAAGAGTAGAAGAAACAAATGGTTTGCTTCTTCGCTCCCTTTCTTCTACTCTTCTTTGAAATTTTGATTTTTTTGTTTTTTGTTTTGGTTTGAAATCGTTGATTAATGGAATTATCAGATAGAGTTAGAGCTCGACTAGCTGTTCTCTCAGCTCATTTGACTGAAGGAAAACAGGATTCTCCGGCGATCGAGCGATATTGCACGTCGGCGGATACGAGTGTCGCCGCCGCACCCCATGGATCACTTAAAGGAAGCCTGACGATCGTAGACGAACGTACCGGGAAGAAATACAAAGTTCCGGTCTCAGAGGATGGTACTGTTAAAGCCGTTGATCTCAAAAAGGTATTGTTTCTCTAAAACAAATTCATAATAAGTAGAAAGTTTTTTTTTTTTATTGGGTTTGAATTGAATGATGGAATCAAGCGTAATGGAAAAAAGTTGTTAGATTTATAAAATTTTTGTTGTTTTTGAGTTTTGATTCTGTGCTGAGAATTTGGTCTGTTTGCGTGACAGATAGCGACGGGGAAGGAAGATAAGGGGCTTAAATTATACGACCCTGGTTACTTGAACACGGCACCTGTTCGCTCTTCGATATCTTACATCGATGGAGATGAAGGTATCCTCCGTTATCGTGGCTACCCTATTGAGGAAATGGCTGAGAACAGCACTTTTCTGGAGGTTGCTTATCTTCTCAGTAAGTGGATTAGATAATATTGTTTCCAGCTTTGCTAACTTAATTTCCTAGTATTGCTGCTTTGATTTCCGTTTTAGAGCAAAACTATGTCACTGACCACAATTTCAAGTGTTGGATAGGATCGAATTAGATTTTGATGAAAAGCTTCCTCCTTTACTATCTATTTTTTTTGTCAGTGTATGGGAATCTGCCCTCTGAAAGTCAACTATCTGATTGGGAGTTTGCAGTTTCTCAGCATTCAGCTGTGCCACAAGGAGTATTAGTAAGTCTCTCTACTCCTTGGTATATGAATTTCAATTTCCATGTATCAATTGTTTCAGGACTTTAGACTTAACTGTTCTGTGCTTGTTATTGTCATTGTCTGTTCAATCCTCAAGATGTTTATGTACATGTTTTTAAAAAGGTTTTGTGCTCTATGCAAATCTATCAAACAATATATTTCTCATATCTTACTCCAGTTACTTGATAACTTTTTGTGCAGGACATTATACAGTCCATGCCTCATGATGCACACCCAATGGGAGTTCTCGTGAGTGCAATGAGTGCGCTTTCCATCTTTCATCCTGATGCAAATCCTGCTCTTAGGGTAGGTTTCCTTGTCACTCAATAGTGGATTTAGCTCTTTTGAAATTGTCCGGATAAACATGTTGACTAATACTCTACTGGGTGCAGGGCCAGGATATTTACGATTCAAAACAAGTTAGAGATAAACAAATTATTCGCATTATTGGAAAGGTATATTTTGTTATCAGTGGTTACCTTATTTCTTCCTGTATATATTGTGTCAATCGCTCTAGTCACGCATATAACATATATGGACTGTATTTCCTGGAGGTCTGAAAGAAGAAGCTACAATCTATGCAACTAAACGTGTTTGAAATTTGCAGGCACCAACAATTGCAGCAGCTGCTTATTTGAGGATGGCAGGGAGGCCTCCTGTTCTTCCTTCAGGCAACCTTTCTTATGCAGAGAATTTCCTCTATATGCTGGATTCCCTGTATGTCTACACTATCTTCTTGAATTAGTTAGAAACTCAACTTTAAGTTTCTTTTTTTGGATGATCGCTTGACGCTTCTGAGCACTGGAAGCTTAGTTGTTTGTTACTGTACATGACTTGCAGCGTGCCCTTAACACACTTTTTATTTTCTGTTTCTTACAGGGGAAATAGATCATATAAACCTAATCCTCGGCTGGCTCGGGTTTTAGACATCCTCTTCATACTGCATGCTGAGCATGAAATGAACTGCTCCACTGCTGCTGCTCGACATCTGGCCTCTAGGTACTCTTTGGTTTGACTCTTAGTAACCTGGATAGGAGATAGATATACTGATTAGGAAATGTCTTCTTGTAGCGGTGTTGATGTGTACACTGCTGTTGCTGGAGCTGTGGGAGCGCTTTACGGTCCACTTCATGGTGGTGCAAACGAGGTATGCTATTTATTCTTATGTCATATGTTACATCTTCTGATGTATTTGCATGCTCCATGGTATTTGAAATTCATGTATTTGGTTCCATTAGGCTGTGCTTAAAATGTTGGCAGAGATTGGGACTGTTGAAAATATTCCAGAGTTCATCGAGGGTGTGAAAAACAGGTAAACTCAATTTTTGAAACTATATGTTTCTGTTTTCTGGATTTGTGACCAGTCTTTTCATTAATATTCTCATCTCTTTGACATCTTAGGAAGAGGAAGATGTCTGGTTTTGGACACCGTGTGTACAAAAACTATGACCCTCGAGCTAAAGTCATCAAGAACCTGGCTGATGAAGTATTTTCCATTGTTGGAAAGGATCCACTAATTGAGGTACGCTATGTCCGAGAAGTTCAAGGTTATACAGAAACTTGATGCACACCTTTTCCATCGAAGTGTAATTTTTCATGTTTCCTTAAAGTGAATTTGTTTGATTCTGGTGTCTGCAGGTTGCTGTTGCACTTGAGAAGGCAGCTCTCTCTGACGATTACTTTGTTAAGAGAAAGCTTTATCCAAATGTTGATTTCTACTCTGGATTAATATACAGGTAAAAGTTTGAATGCGTTGCAGTGTTTATCTCTTCCTGTCAAATTCATCTAAATATGCTATCTTTCACCATTAAAATAGGGCAATGGGATTTCCACCAGAGTTCTTCACGGTCTTATTCGCGATTCCTCGCATGGCTGGATACTTGTCCCATTGGAAAGAGTCGTTGGATGATCCTGACACCAAGATCATGAGACCACAACAGGTAGTTAGCCTCTTCCCAAGAATAATAAGAGGAAGATGTTTGTTCGGATCAATTTGATTGAAATGTTGAATGTTGAAGGTGTACACGGGCGTGTGGCTGAGGCATTACACACCAGTGAGAGAGAGAATGATGACGGATGAGTCGAAGGAGTCAGACAAATTGGGTCAAGTCTCGACTTCAAATGCAACAAGAAGACGTTTGGCTGGAACTTCAGATTAGGCGTAGGCCCTTTTAGGGTCCATATACTATATACATCAACCAGACCGCAAAGAATAAAAGAGATTGGATTATCTATTAGCTTTTGAATAAAAGAGATTGGATTATCTATAGCCAAAAGCTAAGAAAGTCTCCAGTCTTGATTTGATCTTTCTTTTAAGTGAAGATTTCTCATACTGTAGGCACAATAAAACATATATTTGCTTCAATCCATCCTTGATGGTGTGTTTATTCGCCTTGTTTGCATTATAATCAGAATGTGTTTATCGTATAAAAAGATTTGCATTCTACAAGGACTTTTGTTGTGAAAATTTCTTGGCCAAAGCAACAAGTAGAAAACAAAGCATTTAAATAGGGTATCGTCAAGCTACAAAGTTTCAAAATTCGGAATTCTTGAAACTTGGAGCAGCCATGTAAATGATACACTTAAAGAAAAAATGATCTGTAAACAAAGCTTTATATGTTTTTTTGTCTGGAGGCTGCATTTTTCGAAGTTGAAGGAGCAGTTCCAGGAACGCTGTTCATCTTCCTTGGAGGTAGCCTTTGTCCACCAGAAGGGATGCTTCTTGAAATTGGAGGCGAATTTACGGTTAAGCCAGTCCTCTTTGGAGCAGAAATACTAGACAAGACATGATCCGTCAAACTGATCAAGTTTCGAGGATAAAGAATGTGGATCAATATAGATATAGAGATACTGAGTTCATATTTACCTGAAACTCTTTTGAATCGTGTTCCTTTTAGTTTCAGTAAGATTTCGTCCACCATAAGGAATGCTTCTCGAAGTTGAAGGCGCATTCGCAGATAAGCCAGTCCTCTTTGGAGTAGGAACACTAGACAAAAAATGATTCATCAAACCGATCAAGTTTGGGGAATAAATATTGTAGATCAATATAGATAAATAGATGCTGCTGAGGAGATGATACCTGGAACTCTTATGAATCGTGTTCCTTTTAATGGCAGTAAGATTTTTCACTTCTTGGCTGTATAATCAAAACCATCGGAAACTTTGAATTCAGAAATAGATTGTTGCTAGAAACCTTACAAGTAAACCTTGTAATTGCGCATTTTTGAAGTGTACCTCTTCAACAGATCTATTTTTGCCTTTTTCATGATATTGCTCTTCACATGCCCAAGATTGTAACCTGATGCAGTATTACCTGCAACGAATCGTTCAATATAACCGTTACAAAACCCTGAGGGACGAAACCAATATATGCATGGAGCATTTGCATAATGTTTTTTCAAGACCTGACAAGATGCTGCAAAATAATCATATAGATTAAAAAGGAATTACCCCAAAATGGTCTCTTGCTTGGAGGAGCTTTGGAGCAGACCTTAGTTTGTCGACTTTGTTTTCCTGACAAAAAAATAATTTTAAAACGATTACAAGGGAAAGGAAGAAGAATAAATTTTGGTCTAAGAACATGCTTCTCATTATTGATCTAACAGCCATAGATGAAAAGACATATTCGTAAAAATATCATACTTTCATCTTCGTTCTTGTAACGTTGTTTCAGTCGATCAACAACTTCCTTTTCCTTCTCTTGCACGCTTATAACCTTAGCCTGCACGAAACCATATGCATATATCTTATAATTCAACACCACTTATATATGTATCTACATCAAAACCTGAAAAATAAACCAAACCTCATATAAATCCCTCCATTTGAAATTAACTTTATTCCGCTTCATCCCCTCCATAGTGTCATTCAAGGCCTCTTCACCAAAGTGCTTCTCATAGAATCCCTTCCAAAAATTATCGGTGACTGGACTAAGATCTGTGTCCTAGCAAAACAAAAAAAAAAAGACAAGGAAAAAGCATAAATTAAGATGGAGAAACCTTCAAAACATACAAGAGATAAATCGAGCCATATGGTCAGTGAGAATCAAAAGCTTATTACTTGAGTAGAATCCTCAATGTGCTTCAGCTGTTCCAGTGTACAGTGTTGCATAATCTGTTCAAGGAGATGAAGATCAACTCCACCAACATATCCAATGTACTTTACATTATCAATGGCTTTCCTAACGCAAAGATCAACAAGCGAAGGTGGTTTCCTGGTATGCCCCTCAAACAACATCGCAGCCTTCCCAAAACCTACAACAAGAAACACACTTTCAATATGATTTCACAAGAAGACACCTGTAGACTATATATATATATATATATCACTTAAGGTACAAGATACAGAATTCATCAGCTTATAAGAAACTTGATAAGGACAAAGTCTGAAACTTTCCTCAAATATAATGTGAAAACGTCATCTAGATAACACAAAAACCTGCTTTAATCATTCAAGCAAGTTCCTTTATACCAAAAAAGGCCATCCATCATAACTCAAAAGAAGGATCTTCATAAACTGAGAGCTACATCTATCCAAATCTAAATTCAAAGGATTTTGATAAATTGAGATGATCCAATCAATCAAATACCTTCCAATCAATCAAATACCTCAAGTAGAATTCACAATTGAATCAATCCATCAACAAATCGAAAACACTAGATTAGATGCAGAGGATGAGTTTTACCAATAAAAATCAAACAGGGAGCTGAATCGAAAATTGACCCAGGAAGGAATGAAGGAGACAGATCCAAAGAATCTCTTCGACGATCGGAGAAACCCCTTTTTGTCTTCCCGGTAGAATGATGATAGCGGTAAACAGACGCCGGAGTTTTCTGAGTTTGTTCAATCGTATGTGTATACCCACCCACACCACAACGACGATGATGATGAGTTGAAAACAATTGGCTAACGCTATTATTTTAAACGTGCGTTTCAAAATCACGATTGTAGGTCTTGGTTTATTTACAAACACGCGCCATCTTCACCGGTTTCACGTGACGACGTCGTTTAATGTACAGGATACATAAAACCGAACCAAATCGAACTAAGTTAACCAACCGAATATTACAACAAACTATAGGTTAATTCTTATACCGAATCATACATAACCGAACTAAACAAATCAAAATTCAATTACATAAATACAATCTAATTTATACAATCGAATTTTATTTCGGTTTGATTCGTTTCAGGTTTGGTTTGACTTTGATCTGTTTCCCAAAAAACTGGAATCGAACCAAACCGGAGAGAAACAAACGGACAGGACTCACTGATGAGAGAGCTTTTAAAAGATTTGGGCAAACTCTCTGTTTCAACGGAGATTAAAGGAATCATTTTTAATGGACGCATTGGGAGGTTGCGGCGGCGCTGGTGGTTTTTGGGGATGGAATGGATTCGATCAACGGAGAAAGAAGAAACCTTCCGGCGATAGAGGCAAGCAAAGGAATTCTGGATCTTCGGATTCCGTCGACGTGAGCAGAAACGCCGGCGGTTATCGGTTTCCTTTGAAGCAAGCTGTGACGGCCGGCGCACTCACTTTCACCGGTGACACGATTGCTCAGCTATCTGGGAGATGGAAAAAGAGAACCGCTCTTAAACAATCATCTTCTGAGCTTGACGAGGTTCGTCTCACGAAGTTTTAGTGAGTATGATTTAGTGATACACCTTAAAAATGAAATTGGATCTTTTGTATAACCAAAAATGTTTGTGAGTATGTTTGATTAGTGTGTAGTGTGTACAGTCTCTTTATTAAGTTATGTTTGATTTGTGTTATTGTTGTTTGGGGTAGTTCATATTTACTCTCTTGCAAAATGTGTTTTCGTACATTGGTTGGAAACTTGGCTTGTGACTAAAGGATTTGTGATTGGATCGTTTTACTTAGGGGGAGTTGTGGAACATTTTCTCAGAACATGACTGGATTCGTGCACTGCGGATGAGTTCTTACGGGTTTCTCTTATATGGCCCTGGCTCGTATGCATGGTATCAATTCCTTGATCATTCTTTGCCTAAACCAACTGCCACAAATCTAGTGCTTAAGGTACTATTACCTCTGAGATTTGTTTTGTTAATCGTACTTAGGACATGTTGTGATACAGTGTTGACTGCTTATACTGATCCCCTGTTAGGTTCTGCTTAACCAAGTGATACTCGGTCCATCTGTGATTGCTGTTATATTTGCTTGGAACAACTTGTGGCTGGGAAAGCTCTCTGAGCTGGGAAACAAGTATCAGAAAGATGCTCTTCCAACGCTTCTTTATGGTGAGTTACCAATTATAGAGAGTTAAAGTTTTACCATTACATAGAATTGTTCGTATATTTACTCGTCTTGGGATTTCTGCAGGATTTCGCTTCTGGGTTCCCGTTAGCATACTTAACTTTTGGTATGGCTCTCTTTCTCTATCATTATATCACTTGCATTTGTAGGGTCTTTATATAGATGTATAATAGGATCAGTGTGGTACTTGGAATTAGCATTTTACATTGAGGTCTGATGAAAGGTGAAATTTACAGGGTAGTTCCGCTTCAAGCTCGTGTAGCTTTCATGTCCATGGGGTCGGTGTTTTGGAACTTCTACTTATCTTCAACCATGAGCAAGTAGATACATAATATATTTGTATTCTTCAGCCTCACAGAGTGATAATATTTCATTCTGAAAGTTTTCAATACCAACCAAAGTAAGTCAATCCCGCAGCTCTTTCTCTACCGTTTCAACTTCGTATTCTAGTTGTCTTGATAGTAATCTGACAGCCCTTCATGTGATCTGTTTTGAACTTACGTTGCAGGCCGACGCGGAACCTCATCAAGATGCAGTTTAAAATCTCTGTCAAACTCTCTTAGGTCTTTACGGTTTTTAAGAGAAAGATAGGTTTCAGATTGTTAAATGTATTTCTGTTTAGAAAGTTTATTGTTGTTGTTATACCTCTCTTGCATCTTACAATGACGATTTTGATGTTATAACTGGTTTACAAACACCTGCCGTAATTTAAGCAAAAAAGAAAAGAAAAGAATATAGGTCGCAAATATATATGTTTTGTTTATATCAGAAGATATACATCAATAGGCAAAACTATCGATTTCAACATTATCCCATCTTTAATTTTTCTTATAAAAGTTTTTTTTTCCTCTTTTTTTTTTTTTTTTTTTTGTTTATAAAAGCACAAGTAAAATTCTACAATACCTGAATGAATAGTATAACAATGACAAACATAGAGAATGACCTAGAAGAGCGTCTGCCCCTGAAAAAACGACTTTGTCGTCGTTTCAAGCCAGAAAGTCAATACGTCGTCCATGTAGAGCCACAACAACAAGTAGAAGAGGAAGAGCTTGAAGCGAAGCGAGAGCTGCCCGAGAGGTTAAAGAGGAAGATAATGGAGATGGAAGGCACGGAGGAGACTTAATAATGGAAAAGCCATTGACTAAGACCGACGTGGATGGAGGTGAGTCGCGTTTGTCTATTCCCATGAGTAAGTGTCAAAACAGAGAATTGCTCTGAATGTTTTCTTGTATCCATATCAAACGTTTAGAGTACAATATATAGGCTAGCAATAGCTTGAGCCTTAAGTAAATAAATAAGATCAAATCTAACAAATATTGGTAATCCTAATCTTCCCAATATTTGTATATATCTTCTCCTATTACTCCCCCTCAAGATGGCGAGTGTGGATATCCCGAACTCCCATCTTGCCAAGTAGATAAATGAACTGAGCCCGTCCTAATGCCTTTGTCAAGAAGTCGGCGACTTGTTCCTTAGTGGCGACAGACACAGGAGTAAGTTCACCCGATTGAAATGCATCACGGATGATATGACAGTCATTCTCTATGTGCTTCGTGCGTTCGTGAAAGACTGGATTCTTCAAAATCTTGATAGCTGCCTCATTGTCACAGTAAAAAGAAACCGGATCCGGATGACGAATGTGAAAGACAGGAAGCAACTCCATGAGCCATTGTATCTCGGAGTAGGTAAAAGACATCGACCTGTATTCAGCTTCAGCGGAGGAACGAGATACAGTCTTCTGTTTCTTAGTTTTCCAGGACACCGGAGAATCCCCCAAAAGGACAACATAACCAGTGATAGAGCGCCTAGTGAGTGGACACGCCGAGTAAGCAGCATCACAATAAGCATTAACATGAAGATCCTTATTGGAACTGAGGAAAATGCCTTGGCCAAGAGTTCCCTTAAGGTACTTGACAACACGAACCACATCAAACCAATGACGTGCACGAGATTTAGCAAGGAACTGAGCAAGTAGATGAACAGCATAACTCAAATCCGGACGAGTAACGGACAAATAAACGAGGCGACCCACTAGACGGCGATAACGAGACGGATTGTCAAACAAGGGACCGTTGTCACGAGCTAGATTATGATTCTGTTCCAAAGGAGTATCATAAGGGCAACAACCAGTCAGACCACACTCAGCAACAATATCCAATGCATATTTCCGTTGACAAACAGAAATCCCATCATTGTTGCGGGAGATTTCCAATCCAAGAAAATACTTTAGCTCCCCGAGATCCTTCATAAGGAAACAATCACTGAGATATGCTTTAAATTTCATGATAAGAGCAGAATCATTCCCACCGATGATCAAATCGTCGACATAGACAAGCACATAGAGACACGACGAACCATGATGATAAGAGAACAAAGAGTAGTCTTTCTTATTTTGAACAAAACCAAACTTGAGCAAAGAATCAGAAAGTTTGGCAAACCAACAACGCGGAGCTTGCTTAAGGCCGTAAAGAGATTTGCGCAGACGACAAACTTTGTTTGGATCGCTCGAAGTATAACCAGGAGGAAGTTTCATATAAACCTCTTCCTCGAGATCACCATGAAGGAAGGCATTATTAACGTCCATTTGATATAATTCCCAGTTATTAGCAGCAACACACTTGAGGAAGACACGCATAGTAGTCATCTTGACAACCGGAGCAAAGGTTTCGTCGTAGTCGGAGCCTTCTTTTTGTCGATTGCCACAGACAACCAAACGGGATTTGTGTCGTTCTAAGGTGCCATCAGAGCGCAATTTAACTTTAAAAACCCATTTGCAATCAATGGCACGTTTACCAGGAGGTAAATCCGTGACATCCCACGTTCGAAGTTGTTCCAAAGCGGTAATCTCAGCCTTGGAAGACAAACGCCAATGCTCATGTTTCATTGCCTCTTTAAAAGTCCGGGGTTCTGTATAGAGATCAACAACAGCCAAAAAAGCTTTGTGCGAAACAGAGAATCTATCAAGAGTCATAAAAGCTGACAACGGATAGAGACACTTACTTGAGGACTTTGATAGAGTAGGAGAAACGGAGGGAGGAGGTTTATCATTGACGATGGCTGTGTTGGTGACATACGGTTCAAGACGTGTGGACGGTCTTTTTACACGGTGACCACGACCAAGTGCTTCATCTGCAACAGGCAGTGGTTCATGTTGTTCGGGGACAGTAGCAGGCAAAGACGGATCCGTATCAGGTACTACTGACGGTTCCGTAGAAGGCAATACCGACGGTGGAGGTGGCATAGGAGCAGGAGAAGGAGAAGTAGACTCCCCCTCAAGCACAACGTCCTCCGCCGGAACATCAACAAGACACGGCTCATGAGAAAGCACCGTAGTGTTTTGACGACCAAACATATCACTGGACGGAGAAGGATGTGAGGCCTCAAACGGAAAAACATTCTCGTAGAACTGAACATCTCTTGAAACAAATACAGCCTGTGTCTTGAGATCAAGGACAAGCCACCCCTTCTTACCAAAAGGGTAACCAAGAAATACACAACGAGAACTCCTTTCTGCAAACTTATCTCCGACTTTAGGCATTCTAGTTGCATAACAGAGACAACCAAAAATGCAAAGAGTAGAGTAATCAGGAGGTCGTTGGTATAAAAGTTCATACGGAGACTTGCCATTAAGAAGCAGAGAAGGCGTCCGATTGATCAGGAAACAGGCAGCCTGAATACTTTCTCCCCAATACTTGATAGGAAGATGCGATTGGAATAACAGAGCTCGTGCAATGTTGAGTATATGTCTATGTTTTCGCTCCACCCGTCCATTTTGTTGTGGTGTATAAACACATGATGTGTGATGAGTTATACCATGTTCAGCGAAATACGAACGCAAGGGTAAGAACTCAGTACCATTATCCGAACGAACTGTCTTAACCTTCTTCCCAAATTGTCTTTCAACCCATGAGACAAAATTCTTAACTACAGTGGTGACTGCAGATTTCTCACGCAACAATTGTGTCCACACGGCACGAGAAAAATCATCAACAATGGTAAGGAAGTATGTAGAACCACAAGTAGATTTCGTTTGATACGGACCCCAAACATCACAGTGAATCAAACTAAATAAATCATCAGCTTTATTAGAACTTTCAGAAAACGAGAAACGAGTCTGTTTTGCTCGACAACAAATATCACAACTTGCTTCTAAGTTACTAACACCAGTAGAAAAATTGCCAAAACCCGATAGTAAAGTGAGAACTTGAGACGAAGGATGCCCCATTCGCTTGTGCCACAAAGCACGATCATCTAGCTTCCCAATCCGGCATGCTTGAGGAATAACAGCACCAGCAAGATGATAAACCCCGTCCCGTGCTTCACCCGCACCAATCAAAGTCCTTGAAGTTTGGCCCTGAATCAAACAAAATTCTTTGGTAAATAACACAGAGCTAGCAATGTCATCAAGTAGTTGAGAGACGAAGATTAGAGTAATATGAAGTTCAGGAGCATAGAGCACTCGTCGTAGAATCATCTTGCCACCAAGGTTTAAGGTGCCTTGATGTGTAGCCCAAGTGAGACCATTATCCGGTAGTTTGATAGGGCACGCAACAATGGAAGTAAGCTCACTTAGCAAGTTAATGTCACCAGTCATATGATGACTAGCACCGGAGTCGATGATCAAATCATAACGACTATGCGTACCATAAAGAATGAGTTTTTCAGTCTTACCAGAGAGTTTTTCACCAGAGGATTCCTTTTTACTCTCAAGGAAACTAGCTAGAGAGGTCCATTGAGCCGATGTTAGAGATGGGATGCCAGCAGGAGGTGTTGTTGTGACTTGATTAGCAACCGCTTGGGAACCACGTCCTTTGTCTCGTCCGCGTGATGAGTTCTTCCCACGACCAGAACCAACGCCGGTTCCTTTGTTGGAAGTTGTTTGATCAGGCCACCAATCGGGATAACCAACAAGTTTAAAACACTGTTGTTTTTCATGGCCAACACGACCACAGTGAGTGCACAAAAGAGACTGTTTGGAGACGTTAACCGACAAGCCAATCGCTGTAGTGGGCATCTCGTCTTCCTTTGTCACTGTAAGATGACGTTCTTCTTGTACAATTTGCGAGTACACTTGCCCTATGTTGAGGTCAGGTAAGCGTGCTAGCAAATTTGAACGAGTAGTTCCAAACTTTCGACCATCTAAACCCATCAGGAATTGATGAATGTGAATAGCTTCTTGTTTCTTGTTAAACTTCACCATCGAAGTACAGGTTGATTTCTTGCAACAGCAGGAAAAACCACTATCAAACGCAGCAAGGTCATCCCACAGCATCTTCAATTTGCCGTAGTATTCTTCCACGGATTGTCCGTCCTGTTTGGTCTTGCGTATATCCTCATGAAGTTGATGTTCACGAGTTCCATCATTCACCAAGAATCGTGTTTTGATGTTCTCCCACATGACAGAAACATCATCAACAATAGAGATAGATGAACGCAATTTTTCATCTATACTTGCCATGATCCAGCCGATGATCAATGAATTCGCCATATCCCACCGTTCTGCATCCTCGCTTCCATCTGTAGGTCGCTGCATGGTTCCATCAATGAAGCCCAGTTTTCTTTTTGTACGGAGAGCGTTCATCATGAGCTTCGACCATCGCTCATAGTTCTCTCCATTCAACAACACTGCGGTTAAAATCTGGCCGTTGTGTTCACCGGGTTGAATCAGGTAAGATGAAATCAACGCCGGTTCTTTCTTTGTATCATCTCCTGACATGTTCGTCAAAGTTTAGAAATACTCTGTTTTCTTGCTTTTGTTTTGTTTTTTTTTTTTTTTGAGAGCAAAACTGTGTTCTGTTTTTTTTTTTTTTTTTAGCACAGGCCAAAAGTAGGCTCTGATACCATGTCAAAACAGAGAATTGCTCTGAATGTTTTCTTGTATCCATATCAAACGTTTAGAGTACAATATATAGGCTAGCAATAGCTTGAGCCTTAAGTAAATAGATAAGATCAAATCTAACAAATATTGGTAATCCTAATCCTTCCAATATTTGTATATATCTTCTCCTATTAGTAAGCTTTTGAACCACGATTTTCTGACTTCAGATGAAAAGACAAAGACCTATAAAAGAATTAAAAGGGATAGAGAAGGAGGTTTAAGCGTGGAAGTGATCGATCCAAGGTTACAAGTATGGAAGTTGAAGATAAGAGGATATCTTGATATGGACAAGAAAAAGAAGACGAAGAAGGGTGAGAGCGCGATGTATCTGTTGGCGTATAAGTGGAATCATGTAGTTAAAGCTAATGGTCTTAAAGAAGGTAATAACTTGCAGCTTTGGTCCTTTAGGTCACAACAAAAGCTATGCCTTGCCCTCGTCTTGCGTTAAATTAGGGTTTTGAAATTTTGCTTATATTTTGTTTGTCAATTTGTTACCTTAGCTCATATTTGACGGATGTCCTGTGAGAGTTTCTTAGTTGACTAGGATCTTTTTTTTTTTTTTTTTAATGTTTAGCATTGTTGGTTTAAATATCTCTAGGTTTTGTTAATTGTTATTAACAGTTTTTGTTGAATGAATATCTTCATCTTTATAACAGTTAATTAATAATTTTCTTATAACAATTGGGAACAATTTGCTATATGGCTTGAATCGTACATAGCACTACTCCGTCGTACTAATTTATTGTGATCAATGAATCATAATCGATTTTATGAACCTTCGACCACGGAAAACAACCGCTCCGGTGCCACGTCACCACATTCGGAGAATCCCACCTCATAGATCCAGCTGAATCTGTTAAAACCTACTTGTCCTAATACAAATAGGTACAAGTATTTTAAAAACCACGAAATGTAAAGAACCAAGGCTGGAATTTGACTTCGGCCTTCAAACTGTTTGATTGTACGAAAAAGATCAAACAAATTCTATAAAATGTTGTTTTCTAATCCTAGAATAAAAAATTCAATTAAAGAAAAAAGGGTTTAAATTAATAAACCATATGGAATGGAAGGCTCTTCTGATACTCACTCATTCATTTCTTTGAGTATATATCGCACAATGTGTTACTATGAGACTCGTGGAACAAGATTATGAAAAGTTTAGCTTGCGACGTTTTTCTTGAGTCACCTACTTGTGGATATATGTTGCGGATCCCTGGCTAATTTTATATAAACTATTTGACCATATTAGATTGATTTGTTTTTTCTTATTAAAAAACTGATTAGCCCCGATAACCTGCTTTGCTACCTAGTTTTACTATTATTTTTTTGTCATGACCGGAGAATTCCAAAACAAAAATCAACCTAGTCTCCTCCTGTCTTACCAAAAAAAAAAACTAGTCTCTCCTCCTTATTAAGAACCGAGTATTGTGGATGTCTAGATTGACCATCTGCTATACCATATTAAGTGTAGCTAAAAGAGCACGTATATGTAAACGAATACTAACCAACAACTATTTATTTTGTTTGGTTTTGTGGTTGAGATATACAATTAAGGTGCAGAGAGAGATAGGTGGGTCACTTTTAGGTATGAGATGGACATGTCTTACCACATGTTAAATATGAAAAATAATTGCTAATAATCATAACGAGTTGCTATATGTAGGGAGTAGTATATTATTTGTTTATTTCATAATTCAACTCTTTTCTTTACGCTCCCTTCCGCGTCCACACACATCTAAAAGATATTCGAACCTTCGAAGAGCCAAGAGGAAATATATGTACTTTTAATATACGTTGTAAATATATATTTGAAATCTTTTAATATGTTTTGAATACATCATGTACGCATTCAAACGAAAAGCTATAATTTATGAAGAATTTGAATTGTATAACGGAAAGAAGAATTTAATTAATCAACAACAATATAATGGTGTATGATGACTTTATGAGTTTGACTGACCCATTCGAATTTGATTGCGCTGTTTAGTAGTGTAGTGTGTTGTGGAACAAACGGGTCCACACGTAAATTATTCGGAAGCGAAAGGTAATATTACATACGTAGCTATATTACAAGGTTTAAATACCTACTAACGCTATTTCTTCCTTCATCATCTTTCTCCAAAGTCCAAACACCCAAAAAGCATAGAAAAAAAAAAATGGATGGAGAGGAGTTGTTGAGACTGTTTGACCAAAACTGGTCCGAGAGACTAATTCTCAAGAAAGACAAAGAGAATCTGAATGGAAAAAGTCGAGAGAAGCATGAAGAAAGAGAGATTCCAAAGAAAAGAGAAGAAGATGTGAAGAATTTTCCGGTGAGCTTTCTTGTAGAGAAGGCTATGAGTGATGAGACGATGATGATGAAAACGACGAGTTCTAAAACAAGTTTGTTTAGTTCTTCATCAGATGATTTATTCTTGTCTCCTAGATCTGTCTTACCAGTTAAAGCAACGGCCATGAAGCTTCAGACGATTCTCTCGGGGAAAGAAGTGAATGAGTTTAGGATTGCGGAAAGGGAGAGAGTACTTTCGGAGAAGAAGATGATGATGAAGAGTAATGTGAGAAGAAGAAGAAAGGGAAAGAGTATGTCGGATTTGGAGTACGAGGAGCTTAAAGGGTTTATGGATCTAGGTTTTGTCTTTTCCGAGGAAGACCATAAAGACTCCGACCTTGTTTCGATTCTTCCTGGATTGCAAAGATTAGTTACGAAAGATCATGATGGATTAGTGCAAGTAACAAAGGAAGAAGAAGGAGAAGAAGAAGACAAGAGCAATATAAACAGAGTAGCGAGACCATATTTGTCGGAAGCGTGGGATCATTGTGGAGGAAGAAAAGGGGAAAAACAGATCACTACGAAGATAAAGTGGAGAGTTCCGGTGCTGGCGGCTAAGGAAGTTGACTTAAAAGATAATCTAAGGCTTTGGGCTCATGCCGTGGCCTCCACTATTCGACGATAACACAAGTTTTGGGATTCTATTAAAATGCATGCGAACTTTTTCTGTATCAATAGTTTTTGATCATTTTGATTTTCAAAATTCATGTGAATAAATGAGAATTAGTATGCTCGATCTCTCTACAATGCACTACAAAAAAAATGATTGATTTACATCATTTATTTTATATATTTTTATCATGTTTAAATGATGCAAAAATAATTTACATCACTTTGAGATAAATATTTGCTTCAATTAATAAAATTGATGTTTGTTTACATCAATTACAAAAAATGATATAAGATTTACATCATTTTTACTAAATTGATATAAAATATTTGAATCATTTCTCAAAACTAATGTAAAATATTTCTATCATTTAAAAACTGATGTTAAATTCAATATTATAATAATAATATGAAAAATAATTTTGTCTGAGTAATATATTTATTATTTATAACCTTTAATCATTTTTAATATATTATGGTAACTACTAACTAAAATTTTAAAATAAATTAACTTGATAAAAATAAAATCAATTAATTACCTGATTTTAAGGCTTACTATATTGAACCAGTTATCTTAGAAATAGGCAAACTAATTTGGTATTTATAGAAGATATTGTCTCATCACATATTAGGAAGTATCCGATGTGGGATAATAGAACTTATCTTTTTTTTTTCTTGTTTACAAACGAAAAAAGGAAATTAAATATAAACAATTATTAGCAACATATAAAAATAAGTAACTACTCTTTAGTTTATTAATTCTCTCTTTGACTACTAAATGGATTATTCCAATCAAAATAAATCATACAACTTACTTGATGATGATGAATAAGGATCCTTAATAATCCAAAGAAAATGAAGATACAAATTTTTTTTTTGGGCAAAAGAAAATAAAGATACAGCTAGGTTTGCTTTGCAGCTGCTATAACTTTTGATCAATCAACTTTTTCAATATTTATCTTCTAATTACGTTTTTAATATATATATATATGTGTAATTTTTAAGTGATAAATTAAAATTTATTTAACATCAGTTTTAAATGATGTAAATTTTGTATCGTTTGAAAAAATGATTTCACACCAAACATGAATAAGTACATCAATTATCTAAATGATGTAAATTTTTATTTTGAATCATTTTTTTAAAAAGTGATACAATATAATAGAAACTGAATCAATTTTAACTAATTGATGTCAAATTAGATAATTATAATATCATTTAAATTAATTGATGTTAAGTTGTATATATGTACTTCACTTCTCAATAAATAATTTAAAATTTCATCACTTAGTTTTGAGATACACTTGAAGTACTACAACAAACTCCTTTTTTTTTGTAGTGATGACCATAGTAATGACCAAGAACATATCCGTCCTTGTCCTAGATGAAAGAATCTATGATGAGGTTTTTTTTAGTGGTGGGCCAAAAATCATATCCAATAATGTTCAACACTTGTCATATGATATTTTTTGCCACCTCATTTATCAACAAAATTTTCACATTGTTATGCAATAATCATGTTAATAACTATTACATTTCTTCCTATTGAAATAACTAAAATATTATGGAATAATATTCAACTTATTTTTTTTGTCAAGTCGCTTTTTTCAATCATTCAATTAGAGACATCTATTTACATCCATAATCTGCACAAAACTTACTCACTTAAATATCTAGTAAATATGGTGGATTATTTATTTTCTACTAAAAGAAAACTATCGTTGGATAAAAAATTTAAATGTTGAATTTTTTGACTATGTTAATCCACTATGTTTACCTGAGAATCAAGTAACCAAATTATAGAATTGATTAGTTGGCTCCATGGACATTCTTTAAAAAAAAATAATTCTTGTATAATATTGTTGAATAATAATATTCAACTTATTTTCTTGTCAAGTCGTTTTTTTCAAGCATTCAATTAGAAACATCTATTTACATACATAGTCTTATAGTACACATTTCATTTAATTTACATAAAACAGTAATTACTACATATATACATAAATAACACTGTACATAACTTATTCACTTAAATATCTAGTAAATATGGTAGATTAGTTATTTTCTGATAAAAAAAATTATTGTTAGATAATAATTTTAAATATAGCATTCTTGACTATGAATATAGTGTGGATTAACATATTATGTATCTATATATCACAACAAGTCAAACTATTAGTTAATTCTTATACCGAACCAAACAAATCAGAGTTTAATTACATGATATATAGAAAGATTTACCACTGATCAAAAATAAATTTTTATATACAATCAAATTTTACTTCGGTTTGATTCGTTTCAGTTTGATAATAACATTTGGTTTGGTTCAGGTTTGGTTTGACTGTGATCTGTTTCCAATAAACTGGAATCGAACCAAACCGGGGAAAAACAAATGGACAGGACTCACTGAGTGAGCTTTTCAAAGATTTGGGCAAACTCTGTTTCAAGTTTCAACGGAGAAAAAGGAATCATTTTTTAACCGAATATTACAACAAATCGAACTATAGGTTAATTCTTATACCGAATCATACATAACCGAACTAAACAAATCAAAAGTCAATTACATGAATACAAACTAATTTATACAATCGAATTTTATTTCGGTTTGATTCGTTTCAGGTTTGGTTTGACTTTGATCTGTTTCCCAAAAAACTGGAATCGAACCAAACCGGAGAGAAACAAACGGACAGGACTCACTGATGAGAGAGCTTTTAAAAGATTTGGACAAACTCTCTGTTTCAACGGAGATTAAAGGAATCATTTTTAATGGACGCATTGGGAGGTTGCGGCGGCGCTGGTGGTTTCTGGGGATGGAATGGATTCGATCAACGGAGAAAGAAGAAACCTTCCGGCGATAGAGGCAAGAAAGGAACTCTGGATCTTCGGATTCCGTCGACGTGAGCAGAAACGCCGGCGGTTATCGGTTTCCTTTGAAGCAAGCTGTGACGGCCGGCGCACTCACTTTCACCGGTGACACGATTGCTCAGCTATCTGGGAGATGGAAAAAGAGAACCGCTCTTAAACAATCATCTTCTGAGCTTGACGAGGTTCGTCTCACGAAGTTTTAGTGAGTATGATTTAGTGATACACCTTAAAAATGAAATTGGATCTTTTGTATAACCAAAAATGTTTGTGAGTATGTTTGATTAGTGTGTAGTGTGTACAGTCTCTTTATTAAGTTATGTTTGATTTGTGTTATTGTTGTTTGGGGTAGTTCATATTTACTCTCTTGCAAAATGTGTTTTCGTACATTGGTTGGAAACTTGGCTTGTGACTAAAGGATTTGTGATTGGATCGTACATACGCGATGTCACCAAGTCGTTATCATCCAAAAAAAATGTAATTTTATCTCGTCGTCGAAAGATCATGTTATTATTATTATTATTTTTTTTTCAAATAACGTCAGGATAGAGATTAGAGAGTCTGTTTTTATAGGCCAGAAGAAAAACAAATCCCAACACACAAAAACCCTAAAACAGCCAAAACAGTATCTCACTAAAATTTCGCCAACCTTTTGAGGAGCTGCGGTGCCCCTGCAGCTAGAGCGATCCCGAACATGCCCATAACGACTAACCAAAACCGACGAGTTTTAGGTATGCCGTAGTTTTGAGTCCAGAGTTTGGCAAATACTACTTTCATAAAGAAAGTAACCAACCCTGTCACTATAGCCCTTACACCCCAATGTGGGATAAAACCTCCAACCGCGATCGGTAATAAACCTCCTAGGAAGATCCACGGCACAGATGTGAGAGATTTAACGATTGTGGACTCCCACTCTGGATGTTCCACCTGCAAAACCCCATAAAAACTACTTAGAACAGCCGTTTTTACACGAAAGAGAAGTTCAACACAAAACAGAGCTAGTCTAAGCATCTTTTCCTCATGAACCAGTTAGACTTACCGTTGTTATGTGTTTCACAACGTTGTTAAACATAGCTCCAATGATTTGCGCAATTACTGCCGCGAAACCGCTCAAAGCTGTATACTGTATCTCACTATTAGCACTGGTTACGATATATGCCGTACTCGACACAAAACTTCCCATGAGAGTGCCTAACTCATCAGCGGTGACCTTTCCATCCGGTGCCACGATTTGTTTCATTGTGGTTGGAAGCTTGTTGATAAGTTTCTGCAGTGGGGAATCAGGGATGGGGTTCCCATAAGGCGGATTCTGGAAAGGAAAGAAAAAAAATGAATTGAGACAAACAAGAAAACACTAATTTCTTATATAAAGCAGAACCAGATTATAGTTATGAACCTTTTCGAGATCTTCTATCCCTTTCTGTAAATCTATCTTTTCCTTTTGCAGCACGGCAGTTCTCTCTTCCAACAACTTTTTCTCGTTTTGCAACTTGGTTTCAGACTAAAACATTGAAAAAGCTAAAATTACTCCACCATATATACCACCAGTGATTTAAGTGATTAAGTTTTAGCTAACTGTACCTGGATGGACATTTCGTACTGCTCCCTTAGATTTTTGTTTACTATGATAAGTCGGTTCTGCTTAGCCTTCCAAGACTGCTGCTCCTGTGCTTTCATTTGCTTCATTTGATTATTGAGTTGCATAGTGAGCTGATGGTTTTCCTGCTCCAGTTTCAAAAACTTTTCACTGAGCTGCTGCTCATTCTGCTTCAGGTCCATCGAGTGTCCTTCCTCCTCTGTTTGGTTTTTGAGAAACATACGTCAGAAAACCATGTTTTTGTTAAGAGATCACAAAAAAAAAGCAGTAAACTTCCAAGCATTGACTACTCACTTGTTATAATGTCAGTGCTAATAGCATTTCCCAAACGGCAAGCTACAGTTTTACCCAATTCTCTGTTACCGGGGGCAAGCAAATTAGATGTTATTGCAGCATAAGATAAATCACCTTGCTTTTTTGATCATCCATTGAATATAAGATAACTTACCTTGCTATTTGCACCAGTTCATTAAAGATTGTTGTAAATTCAATGCTACACCACAAAGAGAAGAAGCAAACAATTAAACTCAGCCTAAGGTTTATGTCAAGAAGTAGAGTTGTATGATACAGGAGAAAGATGAATCACCTGACTAATAGTTCCTCGTTCTTTGGTTAAATCCATCCATGATCAAATCAGAGGAGGATTTCAAACAATAATCAGTCATAAGCAACAAAACTTATAAAATCGGGTATTGCAAGCAAAGGCTTAGTTAGAAGATCCACTTCATTTCAGAGAAAGGGTGAAGATGTATACCTTGAAAGAATCCTCTTCAGAGCCAATACTGGTAGTTTCATCTAAAAGAGGAGCAAGCCTATCTTCTGCGTAAAGAGTAATCCAAGTCTGAAGACAAAGTAGAGTTTCCATGAAAATTAAACAATCAGTAAGAGGCAACTAGAGATGATATATGCAGCATTCGAATTCGATCTCTACACCAATTTAAAAAAAAAAAAAAAAAAGAAACTAAAAGAAACCAGTGATCGATGAAACAACCTCGGGAAACATCAAAGAAGCATCATCGTTCAATCTGGATTCAACTTTCTTGCTGCTGGGATCCTCCTTCTCTGCGATTTCCTTGATACATTGTAACTGCGCAAGAGCTGCTTTCGCTGCTTCTAATCCAGATTTTAACGCAGTGATCCAACCTTTTACTCCTATGATTCTTTCAACTTCACACCCATATATAATTTTGATTATGAAGATCGATGATATTCAAATCGCAAACCCTAAATTCCACCACACATAGAGCCATGAGAAGAGTATGAAGATCAAATCCTTCAGGGGTGGTTTCTTTACAATCTTCTCGATCGAGACATTGTACGTACGTGATGAGGAGAAGAAAGCTCTTACCTCCTTCACGTCTTTGCAAATTGAGTTCATTGATGAGCTCCGTCGTCTTCATATTTTGCAAATTGAGTTCACTGATGAGCTCCGTCGTCTTCATATTTTGGAAGAAACGGTTTCTTTCTGTTTTTTTTTCGTTTGTTTCTTTCTTTTGATCTTTGTAATTTGCATGTGTTAAGCTTTACATACTATCTATATAAAAGTGGTGAGCCAATCATTATTTTATTTTGATTCTCCAAATTTCTTGGTGTCGGAAACAATCTATATATAATAGCAAATCCACTTTTTCGTGTCAACTTTAATCCAACGGATGATATTAGTTCTACTTTTCCATCTAACGGTTTAAAATTATTAAGAACTTCAACAGTTGCAAATTATTAATTGTGTCTTTTCATCGCACCCCCCATCTTTCAAAAATCACACTTCTTAATTTTTGCATCTTTTTGTTGTACCTCCATATGTTTCAAAAATCACATCCATTGATTTTTACACACTTTTATGTCACATCTCTATGTCTTACACCTATTTGTTGTACCTCCATGTTTCACATCTACTAATTTTTACACTTTTTTATTTTACATCACAATGTCTTACACCTTTTTGTTTATTATATATATAAATTAATTATTAATGACTCCAACAGTTGCAAATTATTAATCGTTTCTTTTCATCGCACCCCCATCTTTCAAAAATCACACCTCTTAATTTTGCATGTTGTACCTTCAAGTTTCAAAAATCACACCTCTTAATTTTTGCATCTTTTTGTTGTAGCTCCATATGTTTCAAAAATCACATCCATTGATTTTTACACATTTTTATGTGACACCTCTATGTCTTACACCTATTTGTTGTACCTTCATGTTTCACATCTACTAATTTTTACACTTTTTTATTTTACACCACAATGTCTTACACCTTTTTGTTTATTATATATAAAAATTAATTATTAATGACTCCAACAGTTGCAAATTATTAATCGTTTCTTTTCATCGCACCCCCATCTTTCAAAAATCATACCTCTTAATTTTGCATCTCTTTGTTGTACCTCAATCTTTCAAAAATCACATCCATTAATTTTTACACTTTTTTATTTCACACCTCTATGTCTTACACCTTTTTGTTTATTATATATAAACTTTTCTAGACTACATAAACAAATTTTGAAAAATTGTTTTCTGAGTATTTTGAAAACTTACAAATTAATAAATAAAATCTAAATAATTGTTTTCTTGAAGTGTTTTTTAACTAACAAGCATCAATCTCTAATTCAAGGTAATTTTATATTTTCGTTGTGAATGACCTATTAGTGTTTCTTCACCAAACCTGTTAATTTTTTTTAGTTAGATTATTATTATTGTTAGATACGATGGAACAAAATATGAGTATTATTTTCTTTCAATTTATTAATCAACATGATTCACTCATCTTCGTTAAAATTTGGATTGTTTTATTTATTGATTCCTTCATCTAAATTTTGTTTGGTGTTGTTTTCCATTTAGACATACATCGATCATCTCTTCAAAGTATTAATCTAGGTAATTGACTGTGATTTCTATTTTTTCATAGATTTATATATTTATATATTGCAGCAAACTCACTTTTAGAGATCAATTTAAAAATAACGGATGAGATTGTTTTTATTATCTCCTCTAATTGTTTAGATTTGTTAATAATCTTAAAAGTTGCAATATTTTAATCCAACAATTGTGTTTTTTCGTCGTGCTCCCAGCTTTCAATGTTCAAATTTGTTAGTTTTCGCATATTATTGTTTCACAGCTCTTTGTTTATATATATATATATATATTTATTTATGGACCTTGAAAAGAGTTTTTGTTCTTTGAGTATTGTTTAACACCTCCAAATTTAAAAATTATGAGTATTATTTTCTTTCAATTTATTAATCAACATTGATTCACTCATCTTTGTTAAAAAATTTTGATTTTTTTATTTATTGATTCATTCATATAACTTTTCTTTGGTGTCGTTTTCCATCTAAGCCTAATTGATTATCTCTTCCAAGTATTAATTTAGGTAATTAATTAAGATTTTTCATAGATTTATCTTTTTAGTCAATTTGGTTGGTTGCAGTGGCAGCTATTAACTTTTTCTCCCTGATTCTTTTATTATTTTTTATAAGTTTTGATAAAATAATGATTTAATTGTTTTATGTAAATATCTTTCAAAATTGATTATCTGAGTATGATTCAGTAAACTTAGATTTATATATCATTAACATTATTATCTTATTGTCGCTGAATCGATTTTTCATTTTTATATATATAATAAATATTTTATTTAACTAATTTGGTTGATTCATCTTAGTCATTATTTATAACTATTATATTTTGCAGTTAAAAAATTATCATAAATTTTTCATTTGAAATGTGAAAAAAAAAACAATGTTAGTCATTTCAAGTTTTCACTTTCCCGTGCGGTTTACCGCACCGACATCCTAGTATAATATAATATGAAAGGATATAAAACAAATGAAAACATGAATACACATCCCGTAACAAAAACACTCAACTCAACAATGATGGATTTTTTTTGGTTCTTTAGTCACTGAAATTATAAAAAAAAAAACTAAATAGATACAGAAAAAACATCACACATTTTTATTTTTATTTTTGTGTTTTTGATTTTACACCAAGATTTGTGTAATCACATGTTTGGAATCCTAAAATTTGTGTTATCATCGAATAGTTGAGGCCACCGCATGGGCACAAAGCCTTAGATTATCCGAATAGTTACGTGTGGACCCGTTTGTTTCACAACACACTACTAACACTGGAATCAAATTCAGTCACACCCTCATTTATTAATAAAATAATATATTTTCATTTTTGCATACACTGTAAAGTGTATGATGTATTCAAAATATTTCATTTATATAGCTACAACGTAAATAAAAAATACATATATATTTCATTTCAACGTAAATGTGTTACGCAGGAACAAATTTATCAGAAGCATCAATCGTTCACCATTTCACTTCAATTTCTCTGTTGAGCGCGTGACGAAAGATGGATGATAAAATGAAAAGAATATTTATTTAGATTAGTTTTTATGATATACGTATTTCTATATTTTTTTATTATTAATTTATTAAAAATAGAAATGATTATGTCATCACTAACGGTCTTTAACGGAAGTACCGTATGATCGTTACAGGGATTATACGAACTAGGATTATCTATTTGAATATATAATATTTGTGTATATAATTTAAACTAAAGAGATCATATTATTGAATTTAGATTAAATCACAAAGGGAAATGACATTAAATCAGTCAAAGATACAGGAAATTAAATTTTAAAAGCTGATTAAGCAAATACTTAAAAAAAATCTATAAAGAAAAAAAAAATCTCTAAACTCAAAAGTTACTGAGATCATTGTCCTCGAAAAAATCAGGCGCCGTGTAGATGTTTGGCCAAGTCGTGTGATCTCTTCACAAACAGGCTGCAACCTTCCAAGTTCTATATCGCGTAAGCGAAAATATTCCTTTTTATTAGTTTCACGACAAATCAACCAGTCCAATATTAGTAAATACATGATTATATAGATGCAGACAAACCATTGGACTAAGTATATAATCGTGCTCGCATTATCTATTATTTCATCCGCCGTGTCTCGAACATCGCATAAGTAAATGAAAACAGAAGAGGTGCACTAGCTAGTTACGTTGTATAACTAACACAATTGTACGAGGATATGTATATAAATATATATATATATATATATATATATATATATTACGAGATCTAACTCGATCCACATTAGGTATCCAATTAAAAAAAAATTAAGCATTACATTTATCTGATTTTGATTTTTCAACTATTTAGATTTTTAATGGATATTCTCTGAAACCAAGTCCCATTAAATTAGTAAATAGATAATAAGGAATTACATAAATCTCATAATATATGTAAAAAATCAAAAGAATTTAGGCATGACACTTATCCATTAATTATTAAACTACGTACATATCCTAATTAATTAATATTTATAATGCAGGTTGAAATTTGTAAACTTGTCCTAATTAGTTAGGAGGAGCCTTCGGTAGGGTAAACTTATATGTGTCGTTTATTTTATAAACAAAGTCTTTAACCATTACGCGTAGTCTTCATCTTCAACAAGAACTGGTTGAGTTTTTAGGAGTCGTCTCTCCCTTTGGCTATGGATAATACATCACGATATGAAGAAACTGTAAAAGTGTTGTTTTGGGTAATGACGGTGATGTCTTTCATTGTTATCGTTTTCGGGGGTTCTCTTTGTAGTAGAGCTTGCTCGGCGATGCCGTCTAGTGAGAAAGATGAAAGATCTGAGATTGCGCAACCCATGAATCCATGTTATGATGGACGATCGATCGAGGCGACGCACACAGTTTTCCAACCAAATTAGATCAGAATCTAGGTCATTAATTAGGGGCTTTTCGTCACCTTTTAGTCTTTTTAGATTTCATTTTGTTTGGATTTTTTTTTTTGGATATATATATACATATATATCGGTTTTAAATATTTTCTTGCTTAATTAGCATTATTGTTGTCATATATATATTTTTGACCTATCAGAGAGATTTATATGAAGTGATCTTAATCATCGGGAAACAATTATCTTAAGAAATTCTTATCCATTTTTTGCTGGTCAAGCTAGAAATTATTATTCTATTATTCTATATATAGCAAAAATATTGGAAATCACAACTCAAATTGTTCGTTTGGACACTTTGTCGATCGATCGACCATGAATGATAATGCGTTAGCATATTTGTATTACACGTTATAGCCTATATTTTTTTCCTTGTATAAATTCTAATAGCATATTTGTATCTGAGATCTCTTCTCTTGTGTGATCTCTTCAAAAACCGCCTTCAACCTTCCGAGTTCTGTATCGCGTAAACGCTCGCAGTATCTATTCTATCATCACGTTGTGCGTCGAACTTTGCAGAAGTAGATGAAAACAAAAGAGGTTCACTAGATACTGTATTGTTATTATTATTTAGAATATTCGTTGAGCTGTATAACTAAAACAATTCACGTGTATTACTGCGAGATCTAATTCCATCAACATTAGCCATTCTATTAGAAATAAAATAAAAAAGTTATGCATTACATTCCTTTTATCTTTTTTTGGGCAAAGACACTCTTTTTATCTAGGCTAGATTTTTTTCAGCTGTTTAGATTTTTAATTGATACTATATTTTAACCTGCGGTGTACCGCGGGACTATTTTTTTAAACTAAAAATTCAAATTTTAAATTTTAATTTTTATTAATTTTTAATTTTGTTTAATGCTTAAGATTGTATGACTGTTATGTAATCATTTTACATAATTATTTCTTAACTTATTTTTGTATTGTAGCACTGAGCTAATGATATTTCAAATTATTAATAGTGATCTGAACTTGTCTCATCATCTAATCCTGTCCTGTAATATTTTTAAAATTTTATAAGTTTAATTTTCATAACATTATAAAGTTTAATTTTTTCTTATATCTGGTATAGTTATATAGTTAGTCTGAAGAACCAAAATAAACCAGATAAAAACTTTTAAATCACTATTTAATCATTAGTTTTTCTTGATTAATGTATATTAAGGCAAAGTTTAGAATTCTATATCTTTTTCTCTCATTTTATAAACATGAGCAGAAAAAATAAACATCCAAAAACTAAGAAACACAGGATAAGTTAAGGCTTGTCGTAGTGAAGCCGCAAATTTATTTTCTTTATAGGAAGTTAAGCAGAGTTAATTAGTTTTTATAAGTTTTTTCTTTCGAATATATGTATAACAATTAAAGCAAAATTTATGGCATTTATTTGTTTGCAGATCCGAATTCTTATATTCGGATACATATTGTTGAGAGGTAAAATAAATGATAAAAATTTAGTTAATATTCTTTTTTTGTCAATATATTTAGTTAATATTATAATCTCGCGATTATGGTATTTTCTGGAAATAAATACATAAATAAGTTATGGTATATATAGTAATTTCCTAATTAAATATAAGAAATTTAAGTATATATATTTCCTACATAATTAGTAAGCAGTTTTGATAACAATAATTAAGATTTGATTTGATTGTAGAAGATTTAAAATTTAAAACAAAATATGACAAGATATTGTTGTTTCATTTTTTTATAGAAATTCTCGTATTTTCCTTATTATCCACTTGATATTTTTTAAAAACAAATTATATGAAAAAATAATACCGATGAACGTACTGTTATGGAGAGCTGCAAAGACACGATTAGAGATTATGGAAAGTCAATAGATATTTCATAATATAGAAATGTCAATTTCAAATTGAAAATATTATTTATTAGAGATACCTCGTCGAATAACATGAAATATAACAACTTACTCGGTGAAAAAGGATTTTTAGTGTTAAAAAGTTGAAATATTTATTTAATGAATACAAATTATACCTGTAAAAATAACCAACAAAGGCTTTGTTTATAGATAGGTCAGACGTCATGTTGTCAAATTGAGATTTTTAATTGAGGAAATCAAATAATACTGCACAGAAGTAAAAAAACAAATTAGTAAATGAAAATAAACTCAAAAGTCATTCTCTTTCATTGTTAATAATCTAGAAACATAAGCTATTGAAAGGCTCAATGAAGCTATTGCTTTTTTTGCTAGATTAACATCTTTATCATAAAAGCAAAATGTTGAGGATGACCAACCCGAAATGGACTTGGTTCAAATGATCAAATCTGTATATAAAAAAGTGATTTAAACTAAAAAAGAATGATCAAAACCTAGAACACATAACAAGAACCAGGGAGAGAAATTTACAAACCTAGAACACATAATAAGTACACAGACGACTGTGTAGGCCGAATACATTGATCTATTGACAAACTAATTTATATAGGTAGTGGATGGTTAGGATTAAGTTTGGTCGAAAGCTAGAAAATCTTGCTGAGCAAGTTTAAGATATGAATTTGGACCAAACTTGGACATTTTGCAAATATGAATTTAATAGGCCGAGGATTATGCATTCGATTTTAGGAATAATTTATTATGTAGAGATTGTGTATTATTTTGTTTTAGAAAATTGGTTGTGTATCATTAAAAGTTTGAGAGATTATATTAAACTTATAGATATGTTGTTGATCTAATGGCAATAAAATATTATGTTTTTAGTCGATTTCTTTGATTTTGGTAATTGATTTTTTAAATTGTTTAGGCATCAATATTGCAAAATAACAATTTAAATAAGTATAAATAAAAGAGTAAAACCCAAAATGTACTTCAAAAATCTATATATATAGATTCTGTAGAACCAAGTCCCATTAAATTAGTAAATAGTCCCATAAATGTTCTTGCGGTCGAAAAAAGAAGAAGTTAGATAACTGTTATTATATATATATATATATAATGATCTTTATCATCCGTAATTATCTTAAGAGCTTTTTTTTCCTTTTTTTTATTTTGTCAAACTAGAAATTACTCCATTATTCTATATAACTCTGTTTGACAATGAATCAAAATAATATTTTTCTCACTGGATTACAACAACTAGCAAATATTGAAAATCACAAATAAAATTGTTCATTTGGCACTTTGTCGATCGATCAACCATGGATGATAATGCGTTAGCATATTTGTATTACACGGTCGGATCCATATTCTTTTTCCTTATCTATGGTGGAATCTTTGGACTTTATTTGTTTCGTCAGTGGCTATCTATGATCGTCGACCAAGACAAGGACCAAAGATACAACCTCGTCAATCAAGTTTGAATACTGTTCATGGTTTTTCGTTAAGTATGGGATTAATTTAGTTTTTTTTCGCTATGGGATTTAGTTTAATTTGTTATTAGTTTTTCATTTTTTATATATAATAAATTGAAAATTTTGGCCATTCTTTCAATAGTATCGATTCCTTCATTATGTTTTGCTCATCTCTCTCGCTCTTTGTGTATGGTTGCGTTTTAGTTTTTACAGACGAGTATTCACTTAATGAAGAGAACCCAGGTGACTGAAATATATTAAAATTCCTAATCCTTCGTACGTGAAGGAATTATATATAACTTGATTGAATAAGGTGTTCCGGATCCTATATATCGAGAATGAATACTCTGAAGGGTAAGTTATAAGCAATTTAGAATTAAAGAAACTACGCAAAGCCCAAGAACAAAAAGACTAGGTGAATATTAAACCCCCAAAACACAAGGAGAAGCAAACTAGTTTAATCTACACTTGAAAAAGCGAAGATGTCAGAACTCCAACTTCTTCTAGGTCGTCGTAGTAGAAGATTGTAACTTTGATCTTCGAATATATTCCACGTATAAGTCGTCGTCGTGAATATTGTAAGTCTTGGCATATCGGATTATAAAGAAGCAGCCGAAGATGGAGATAAAGATAAGGATGAGTGCGATGATCATCGCCGAAAACACAAATATCAATTGTATGTCGATCCATTCAAGAGACCCCTTCGCTGGATACTCCATCGACGCCTCTACTTGTTATTATGATCAGCCCTATATGTCAATCTCTAGTATATATATATACAGTATATTCTTGATTGGATCAAACCAGATAGTCTAACTATATTTCCTTTGATTCTTTATATATTCCCTCATTATATATCCCTTTACTAAAATCTTAGTATAATTGAATGATAATCACTTGATTATTTCCTCATTATCTATCTATTATGCACTATAACACAATTATCGTGCATAGTAACCCCCAAGTCTAGTGACGTCAATGTTAAAGTTTTAATTTATCTATTATACTATTTTATATCTAGGCGTTGGAAAAGTATATTATACATAAAATTGAATACGTTACTTTAATACACTTGTTTTTTTCCCTTAATCGATGTGAGAACAAAGCTATACAAGTCTAGAACGCGACATGACACACCTACCTGTACGGCTGTGCTGAATGAAATTATTACATATAAAATCTAGTAAGAAGCCTACTTACCTATATAAACTACAAGAGACTTATGTCCATGTGGTTTCAGTTGTCTCCTTTAGAGGCGGAGTCGGGGAGTTTGAAGGTGGGGCGCTTATCAACGCCTCTTCGTGAGTATTCCCTCCATCTCCTAGCTGCTGCGGCCGCTCGCTGTGCTCGTTCTTGTACTTCTTCCTCTGTCACATACATCGAAATGAGTAAACATGATCATTAACCAAAGACGAAGGGAGCTTACTGTCATCAATCTTACCGCTTTTCTGGTAACCATTCTGTTGGCCCCAGAGGTTATCCCAATAGGAAGGTTCTTCGTCTGTGTTTTTCCGCTTCATCATTCTACTTCTAGCTTGATTCTGAAACATAGGTAAGCACGAGTTGATGTTATGTTCATCTAAGAGATTAATGCAAATAGTCTCGTAAGGATTTCGAAGTGGAAAAGTTCATACCAAAACTTTTGCTTGCCTCTTTTCCCATCGAGATCTCGCCTGAAATGGGATTCAAAGATTGATCAGTTAGATGATAAATAAAGAAGTATAGGCTATCTTGTTTCGTAAGGGAAGAAAACATGGGCCAAAGTCTATTTGTAAGTGGGAATAAAAAGACCAAGGAGTAGAAGGGGAAAGACAAGGGGCATTTCAGCTCTAATCAGCTACAGAACAGAGAGTTTTTTTTATTTCCTTCTTACCATTCTGAAAACATCAACTGCTCCTGACCCCATTCCAGAAAGCATCAGAGCAACCTGATCAATCAATGACAGTTTAGCAACAAGTATATAATCAAGAAATCATAGCAATGCCTTGTGGTTCTTTTCAATGAACAATAAGATATCTACAAGAGAAACGCTCGTCTTACATTTACTCTTTCAACCCTTCGCATCTCATCTTCAAGCAATGACAACTGTGCAGCAGAAGTCTGATGGATGCAATCAACCGGGCTGAAAACAAAACAAAAAAGGCGTCTCCAAATCAGTTCCCCTGAAACTTCCCACCAGTCAAGGAGTAATATTTTACTCCACAATCAGTTGCAGCATCTACAGAATATAAACATACCATGTCTCAACTGCTAGCTGAATTAAATCTGGGTTGCCACGCTGGTTACAGGCCCTTGCTCTTCCAAAATCTTCCTCAATTTCAAATATATCTGGAGCCACATTGGCACAATTTTTGCAGCCTGTTAAACAGCAAACACAGATCCAGAATCATCAGAGTCAGTACCAAAATTTTCACCACGGCCACAAACGAAGTGCACTGAATTGAAGTTTCAAGAAAATAAAATACCTATACAAGCAAACTCATCAACAAAAACATGATCTCTTGGGCTAGAGTCATCAAGAAAAGGATTGGTGGCAGTCACAGCATAACCATGAATTTCATCGTAAACCATACGCTGTACAGGGTCACTTAGAATCTGCAATGCAACAAAAGCACATGGGACCTTACTAACCAACCATTACATTGTGTATATGTGAAGTCAAGTAAAGAAACTTACTCACCTCATAGATATCGTTAATGAAGATGCAGAAGTTTGTGGTTTCAGGGTCATTGCCACTCAAGTCTGGATGACAAGATTTCATACAGTTATAGTAAGCTTTCTTAATCTCCGCCGGTGTAGCATCTGGAAGCTATTTTGACATAACAAATTAAAGTCACGATCTTTAGAATCTTAAGGATTGTAACCCATCTAAAGCTTCAAAATTTCACTTCAAAAATCCCTAATGCCAATAATCAAAATAATCGGATTAGGAATTAGGTTACTTACGAGTCCGAGAACGGCATAGTAATCATCGGCGACATCACCGGTGGAAAGAGAAGAAGCATCTTCAGTTGCAACTCTTAACCTCCCGATGGAACCACTTCGTCTCTTTCCGGCGTAACGAGGTAAGCCCCAAGACGAAGAAGCACCGGCGGTGGTCTTCGCCGAGAACCGCGACGACGCACCTGATCTGGAGCTAAGAACTGAGTTCTGGAACTTCAACAGATCCGTACAAACAGGGGAAAGTATCTGCGCCATTGAAACTAAGGTCCGGTACAAGTACAATCCTAATCAGATCCGACCCGATCCGGTTCCGATCACTACGACGCCCCCTTATGAGAAGAACAAAAAAAATCTCGTTATATATTTCAATCCGATTTATTTTTGAATTAATAATTTTATCATTGATGAAAGAGTTTAAAGGCGTACGAGGGTCGAATGCTGACATGGCAAGATAAGAACCAGGGAAGGTTATTTGGAATCTGATATGAATCTAGCGGCGACCGGCGAAAGCGTGCTTAGCCGACCGTGGCACGTGTCAGCTACTTGTCTTATGTGTCTCTTCACGCTTTTACTACCCGCCAAGATTGGCTTTTTTTATCTATCCTCCTCCCACACGAAATTAGATACTGAAATAGGCTAAAAAAGATTGCTTAAAAAATTATAATACAATAATTAATTTCATAACCCACCAATTTGAGTTTTGTGTTTTCATTAACTGTAATTTTCTTTTACCCATTAGCAGAACATTATTATAAGATAATAATAAAGGATATAATTTTTAGTTCAGATCGATATATTGGAATAGATAAATTTACAATGGATTTTAATAAACAAACAAAAAATGACATGGCTTTATTCGGAAAGTTCAGATATTTGATTTGTTGAGTTTTTTTTTTTTTCTTTTTGTAAATACGTTGGTTGTTCTAAAAATAATAAGTCCCCATTGTAAAAAATAATCACATGAATCTCTTTCAGAACTACAAAGAAAAAAGGAAATTTCAAACAGACTTGGATAGCAAGTAAGCATCATGAAACTAATGAACAACACCTACTTGGAATTGGATTATATAGAGTCTAACGCGCTTACTCTCTCTATATAAAAATATCTGATACCATTCGTTTGCTTCCAAACCCTGATTCGATAGAGAGAAATAGAGAGAGAGAGAGAGAGAGAGAGAGAGAGAGAGAGAGAGCAAACACACACAAGAGACCTATCAAGAACGAGAACGATGCAGAGACAAGAGTTCTTGGAGTTGTTCGAGGTAGCACTTCGAGCGGCTAAGTCTGTAAGAGGTGTTCAGAGTTCTCCCGAGGTTTCGAGGTTTGTAGACGCCATGAATCGTTTGAAACAAGCTCCTAAGTCACTTGCTTGTGATGTTGTCTGCACAACGTCCTCCATGGGGAAGGGTTTGAGATTCTTCAACGATCACAAAAACCCCCAGATTCGATCGGAAGGAAGGCTTCTTTGGAACTTTTGGCTGCGGATTCTTTACGCTTCGGGTGGAGAACAGAGCCGTAATGAAGACACAACTCCGGTCAAGATGATTCCAACGGGTTCAACAATGAAGAAGACAGGAGATCCAAAACGAGACAAGGTGCGTGAGATTCTTCAAACATCGTTGGCTAAAGTTGCTAATGAGGTTGTTGAGACCGAGATGAAGACACGAGTCGTTGCTTGTGATCCTTGCGTTGTGGCTGTATCTGTGGAATGTGCAATGTTTGAAAAGTTAGGTTGTTTCATGGGACCTCAAAAAGCTAAGTACCGTTCGATTCTGTTCAACATGGGAGATACTAACAATCCTGATTTGAGGAGGAAAGTGTTAATTGGCGAGATCAATGGAGAGATACTCGTGACAATGGAGAGACAAGAGATGGGGAGCGAGCAGCTTCGGAAGGAGCTTCAAAGGATTCAAGAGAGAGCAAGATTTAAGGAAGAGAGCCGAATGAATATGCTTCAGTCAGCTGATCTGATCATGACTTAGCAGAGATTTAGTCAGTTTGACTATTGTATATAATCTCAGTCCTCTTTTCATAACTATAAATATTGTTGAATTGTAATTTCAATACAATGATTGGTTCAAGTTGCTTCAAGTTCATGAATTTTTCTAAATCTGGGTTATAAAGACTCTCTTGACAATAAAAAGGAATGTTCCATATATAAAAGTAAACTGACAATAACCACACAGTTTATCTCATGTCTGCTGGCAAGGTTTCTGTCATAAACCAAATACAAAGACTTCACATTCAAGAGATATTAAAAAGGACTTAGCAAAACCATACTCAATAGGCTTTTGCGTTTTTATCTTTTATAGTTAAGATATGGCTTCGATCTTGCAGTTTGATGAAGCTCTTGGAAGCTTCAAAAGATACTGTACATCGATGGGCACTTGGATGTTGATTACAGCACAAATTTTCACCAGCTCAAGACATGGTAGCTTCTTTAAGAAATGCTTCACTTGGTTCAGCTCTCTTGGAGTTCCTTGATAACCCCATATCTCCAGCACCTTCACTCGAGAAGATGACAGGCAAGACGGGCTACCCTCCCAAGTGCCAAAGCAAACACATGCATCCCCACATTTTGAAGTTCCGTAGTGCTCTAGACCCTGATGTATAAAGGAGACAAAGTTATAGACATATCGGTATATACGGCGTTTAGGATATGTCAGTCTGCTATCATGAGATACCTTGAAGATGAGAGTTTCAAGATTTGGAGAGTTCTTGATAAGAAGTGGCAGAACTTGCCATCCTTGCTTCTTGTCACTTGCTATAGATAGACAAACAAGGTTGTCGAACATGGGTAAGTCTTGACCGGAATAGTAAAACAGCTGCAACAAAACCAAATCAGCTTGGTCATCACACAAGTAATAGAATATTTGAATCATAACCTCAATTAAACGGATCCAATTTGCCATCAGAAGACTGTAATGCCAATTAAGATCATACTACCACCGCAAGACTTGGTGAAAGAAGACACAGAACCTAACCACTCTTGGTCTATCCTTCTTTTATTTTATTGAGCAGCAAATGACTGTTACAACAATAGATAAATAATAGAAGACTGACCTCAAGAGCATCACTAGTTAAGTGAAGGACCTTAACATTTCTGATTGCAGTGATGAGATCCATCAGGTCAGAAGAATCTAAATGAGCAAATCCACCTCTTAGTACCCTTAATCGTCGTTCTTCTACCCAAAGATTGAGTCTAGCTTCGATGAGGGAATCCAAGTTAAGATTTGCATACTTGCTCCCAAATATACACGAAAGTTCCAAGTAGACAAGATTGGGAACATCAAGAGAGATGATGGGGATATTAAAGAATCGGATGCGTAGTCTCTTTAGAGATGGAGAAGACACAGAACCACACCGAGTTTTCCAACGCTGATCATCAAGAACCAGTTCTTCAAGCAAAGGGCAACGAGTTAGAAGATTTTCAAGGACATCATGACCTCCTTCAAAATCAACAGTGTCAAGACATAAAGTCTTAAGCATAGGGAGATAAACATCCTGATGAGAAAGCTTGAGTGTAAAACCACGTCCTAGTCTCAGCTTAACCAGTGTCTTGCTCTTGAAGATCAACAAAGGCACAAGGTGAAGTTCTCCTTGGAAAATGATGAACAGATCAAGATCCACAAGACCACCAAGCTCAAGCACATTGCAGATCCAGTAATGAATACGAGATGGGTCTATGCCAAATAGATGAGGGAGATGAATCTTTAGAGCGAACTTCTTTACTGGCGACTTGCCTCGCAGAATGAGCAAACTCTCCACAAAATCCATGAAATCTTTGGAATGGTCATGCCGGTATGGACGAGCCTCATCAAGCACATAATCAAGGTCAAGACTTGGAACCAAAACAAACACATTCCTCCACCTCTGAGAGAGTAACGACGTCGAAGCAGCCTGCTTTGAGGGGAGAAACGATAAGATGTGCCCAAGAACCTCATCTGGTAAAAGGCTGATTCTATCCATCAGCACTCACAAACCCTAAAACAAAGTATCGAAAAGACACAAAATTTCAATAACTAGACTCAGAAACGGCAGCCACAGAGTTCAAGTTCCATTTTTTTTTTTGTTGTATGCCTTGGATCCAACGAGAGATAGTGATCTCAAACCATCAATACCCAAAGAAAAAAACTTACCTCCAGAGGCGGCGGCTAAATTGACGAAAGCTCTGAAAACTCAACCCAATTTAGGGTTTTGAAAACTCGAGAGAAGAGCAGCACATCGGTCGAAATTGTAGAAAATGAGAGAAGCAGGGCAGCAGTTTAAGAGTCGTCCGCGTCCAAAGTCTATCAAAAAGACCCGCCGAGGAGTATGACTACCAAAACGACGTCGAATTCAATAACACTCGTTTTGGTTATAATGTTAAATTGATCAGTCAATAGGAATGGAGGGATTTGACAATATATTTAGTGCTATCAGAGACTTGATTAGTCAAACATTTTTTTTTTTTTTTCCAGTTTAGTAGTGGTTTGGTTTTATTGGCTTAAATACACTTTTAGAAAATTACTATAGAAACCATTATTTTTAAGATCTATGTTTGGGTTTTTGGCTTAAATAATATAAAAACGAAACGGATAGGAATACAACACATAATCATATAGTGGTGTTAAGTTAGCAATTATAACGAGAAAATACTGTGAAGAAGAGATAAAAAAACTATATTACAAGCACCAAATCATTGACTATTGACTAGATCAAACAGACCAATATCGATTTCGACGCATGTACCAAACTGTTAAGAGGTAAAGCTTATGATTGACACGGCTGATTACGTAAGTTGTTAAGAGTAATCATCATTATTACGCGTAGAACGAACAATAGTATATGTGAAGAAGTGTCCTCCTTCCAACTTCCAAGTGTGTCGAAGACACCAAGTCTATATGACTAGTATAACGCAACAGAGGATTGATGAAGGTATTGCAGTTGTATCGTGAGCCAAAGTTGTAAAGAAGAATTAAGGAAGAACAAAGATCTAGTGGACTCCACAAAATACATTATAATTTCGACGAGACGGTGTAACAGTTCAAATCGAACCATGAATTCTATATATAAACTTTAGTTCGTCGTCTTCATCTTCTCTAACTTTCAGTTTCCTTTTCACTAATCACTCACGTAAACAATTATATTGATCAATGTTCAAAACCCACCATTTATAGTATATTTTAAGTAAATTCTACAACTTTGGTAAGTAAATTTAACGGTATTTTTATAGTTATAGATCGATCAATATGGGCTTATACTGTAATTACAAACGGAGAAGAGTAACTTCTTACTCCTCGAGATGGACGCTGGAGTAAATTAAGTAATAGGAATGAAAGTTAAACTGATTTAAGTCTAAATAAAACCACCATATCTTAATCAAACAAAATTTGTTTGCTATGAGTGGAGAAGAAAGATTCCTGGACTCACATAGGCATCATCAACATGTCATGACAATTTAACATTTAATCTTCTTAAGTCTTAACCATATATATAGATTGTATAATCATATTAAACACATCATATATTCATATCTCTTTTAGAGGATCATTAACCAATATATTGTATGCTTCTTCACTTTCTTCACTCCCTCGTATAGTCAGTCTCTCATATACCGACCCTCCAGTATATCCATCAATATCCTTTTCAGTTCCGGTATTTCCTTAACCGATACCAAAACCGAAATTGGTTAATGATCTCGGACGTGGGAGCTAGTGAATAAATATATATTTTGATATATTGATTAGTGTAATTCAAAAATCGTCATTATAACAGTTGTAACCTTTTTGTTCAGATTTCAAACCTAGCATTTTGTTTTCTTAATTATAGCTTTTTTTTTTTGACAATAAAATACAAGATTGGCTCAAATAAGCCAATGCGTAGGAATATTGTTTACATAGGTAACTAAGTGCGGTAGAGTGCGAACACGACGCGCTAAATTATCCGCTTTACCATTCTGAGAGCGAGGGACATAGACCAAAGAAAAGAAAACAAACTCCTCTTTATCCGCCTGTATGTCCTCCAAATAAGGCGTAAAAGCTGGCCACTCGGAAGGCGAAGACACCATCTTCACTAAGTCGAAGCAGTCGGTGAGAAAAACAACAGATTGGTTATCCGCTCCAATCATACAGCGCATAGCCCAAACAAGGGTTTCAATCTCGGCATAAAGAGGAGAGAGACTACGACGATGATTGGCAGCACCCATAGTAGGGCCATCATCCCAGGGCGAAGTACAAAACCATCCTCTACCCGCAAAACGATTTGTTGTTTTCCAGGACCCATCTACGAAACAAGTATAGCTCGAGCAAGACCTAGGAACCCCTAATCCCCCATTTCTACGGTGATCCACCGCTGTGGTAGCATCCAAAACTAATACCATATCCTCTACTTGAGCTAGAGCCCAAGCTTTCGCCTCATCTTCCGCTAATCGCAAAATGGCCAGGGGATTTGAGTCAAGGTTACCAAAAAGTTTATCATTGCAGGCTTTCCAGATATACCACAGCTTATATAATAGCTTATATAATCAAATCAATTTTTAAAAATTGAATAGGGAAAATTAGAGAAAAATTAAAATCAAATTAAATTAAGTATAGCTCCGCGTTTTATCCAGTGGTTACTAAACGGATTCAAATCGGATACTAATTTTACAATCGAACAAACTGGGATGACTCCGTTTAATAATATCTTAATAACTGAACAATATTCTATCGATTATTTATTAAATGGTTAACTGAAATGAAAAAGAAATTATTAATAACATATTCTCCATATATTCCAATTCCATGACATATTCCAGAAACTAATATTCCATAAATCAAATCATCATTAATTTTCAATTCTAGCATTTTGTTTTCTTAATTATATACAATCAAATTTTTTAAATCCAATAGACCAAATTAGAAATAAAATCAAATCAAATTAAATTCACGTATATATCTCATCTCCACGTCTCTCTTTACTATGAACAGAGACTTGGTCGATCATGCTATCAAGCTTTTTGATTTGCTTGTAAAGTACATGGTCGATTCATCTCTAGAAGAACGATTTGAGATTGTGGTGAACTCCGAGATGAAGTGTTTGTACAAATCTCTAAATAAAATATACGCAATTCTGATTGGTGTATATTTAGCACATTATGTTCATTATGTGGTACAAGATATGTATAAAAAATATTAGATACATATAAAAAATACGTATAAAAAATGTTGGGTTTGTGTTGTTCATAAATAATCTATTTTTGTATATATAATATCAGTTTAAAATGATAAAATAATTTATATTTAGCTTGGTGGATATGTTTGTCAGCTATCATTTATATATATATATATATATATATATCAAACAAACAATTATATGTCAAAAGAATTTATTATCTTAAATATTATTTTTCTTTTGTACTCAGTCTCATATTATTTTGGTCAAATTTCACTGGAACAACTTAAAAACTCTCAAAGTTGATGAACTCTTGTACAAAAATATATTTGTAACATCATTTTTTATTGAGAGATTAACGGATAATTAACTTACCAGTTTAGTCTTTGTATTCAGTTATATATTAAACACAATTACCAACTACAAAACTTCAACAACTAACACAAAATTTCAAATGGGATATAAAAGACTTTTCATATTGAATTATGGGTTAGCTTTAATTATTGAATCTTACCCCAACTACATAAAACCTAATCTTATTATATAAAGCTTGATGGCAAAATTACTATTTAACAAGATTGTGACACGTGTCAATTGTATCATTCAGATGTTGACACGTGTCAATTCTAAATTTATTAAAAAAATTAAAAATAAAAATGTAAAAATTCAAAACCTACCATAAAAAGATTTTATATAAAAGTAAAATAGAGAAAAGAAAACTTAATAAATAGAAATTCGAAATTATAATATTATTTACTTATTATTTTAAGTTGTTAATTTTACAAGAAAAAATATTACTTTTTTTTATAAGATAAATAAATGATTGTGAAAAACTATACAATTAATTACAGTTTTTAAAAAAATGTAAATACTCACCTTCACAAAAAGAAAAAGATTGTTGAAGTAATAAATCGTCTCATATTTTTTTTACCAATCAAATAATTTATTCAAAAAGACTGTTATTGTAATATATATAAGATATGAGTATGTAAGATTAACGTATGTGTTTTTGTAACTATAAAAATATTAAAGTAAAGATATATATAATAGGTTATTTAATGTGTTCATAAATAAAATTTGTTGGTTGTAGTAAAGACTAAAGAGTATATTTTACAAGTAAAATATTTTTTGTGTGTACAAATACATTTTTAGTGGTAATGTAGATAGTATATTTGTAAATGGATATACATTAGTGTATTATAGCAAAAAAATAACTATTTTCTATAACTAAAGTTTATCTCTTTACTTTTATACATTGTTTTTACTTACGAAAAGAATTAAATATATATTCTTTGTTAAATTTCATTTTATTTTAATAACTTTGAACTCATCTACAACTATTTTTCTTTAACTAAAAGTGTATCTATTTACTTTTTTTTTTCAACCAAACAATAAATTAAAAGGAAATGAAGAATAGTGGGAAGAACTCCAGCTAGTTAAACTCATCGAGCAGGTTGGAGAAAGACGGGGAATCTTGGACTGCACCATAGTGAGTAATTCAGCACAATCAGTCTAAAAATGTTGACAAGTGATTCCTACAGCACATATCCGCTCTATGGCCCACAACAACTCTTCTAACTCCAAATGCAAGGGGAGAGGCTCTGTCTTAGACACGAGGTGAAAAACATGGACATGCGAAGACGGAGATGGAGATGACATGACCACCGTAAAAGAGAGCGCATCTTCCCGGGCTAACTTATCGCCCAAAGCCTTAGCAATTATATCATTTGCCTCAATCTCTAAACCTTGAAAAAAAAATTTATTTATGGTTTTCCAGATTGCCCATAAAATTCATGGTAATTGAAGAAGTTGATCAGGATCACATTTTTGAGAGGCACCCTTCCAGAAAACAAAATCCAAATTCGATTACACTGACTCATATGTAAAACCCTCTGACGAGACCAGAGTCGGAGATAAATCCCAAACTTCACACAAGCGAGGACATTCAAAGAAAACGTGATTAATAGTCTCAATCGCAGAATCACACCTTTTAAACCAAATGTTACATTGGATACCTTGGTGTATCTATTTACTTTTATAGATAGATTACTAAAATATTTACTTAATATTCTTTTAAATTTTATTTTATTTTAAAAGATCTAAACCCGCACATCGGGCGGATCCTAATCTAGTAGAATCCTGAGCCACTAACTGAGTATTTACAAAAAAAAAATTGGTATAAATATAACTTCAAAATTATGAAATCATATTGTTTGAAATAATTTAATGTCACACAACATTATGTTTAGCTTTTTTGAATCACACCATGCATAAGCTTAATGCTTTCTCTCATATTTTTCTTATAACTTAATAAAATGTATTTAATCATGGAATATAAATTGAAATTACAAGCAAAAAAATTAACATTCTCTTTAACCTTACGTTACTTTTTATGTGAACCAAACTAAAATTTAACCAAAAAATTAAATCAAACCTAATTACTTAATCAGTTCAATTCAGAACAATTCCCTCCAATTTAAACTAATCGAATTTTTTGGGTGTCTAAGCTAAAATTGATAATTCATCCACATGCATTACTACTTTTCCATTCATTTACTACTTCTGATGCCTATTCACCATTCTGGTCATGATCCTCCTCACCGTCTCAAGTAAACTGATGATGTAGAACGTGGAGGTGGATGAGTGTTATCATTTAAGGTTGTAGAAAAGAGGTATCACAACGTTCCAACATAATGTTGGTTTTTTATTAGTCTCCAACTAAAACAATGTATTTTACAGTAAATAATGTATTACAGTCTTAAAGAATGGTCCCAAAGCCACGTAAATGCCAAAATTAAATGAGGAAAATGAGCAAGCCTAGAAATCATAAATTCTCACTTTGGTTATACTGTAGATTGTTAATTTGATCCGTCAATAGGTACGAAGGGATTGACAATATATTTAGTGCTATCAGAGACTTGATTAGTCAAACATTTTTTTTTTATATATAATTGAGAGACTGAAGTTGTAATGGAAACAAACAAGGACAAAATTTGTTGTCTTATTCAAGTGAAAGGCCTTTTATGGGGAAGTGGATGATAAGCAGTAACAACAAAGGTGACTAAAAGATACAAAAGCCAATTCGATCAATTGAGCAATAGACTACCTAAGAAACAACAAATCATAATGTATCAAAGATTCAGCATTTGGAAACAGTTGGAAAACTTTTCCTGGATAATTTAAGATTTATCATTTGGAGCCTACTAGCTTCACTTGAGCTGCAATTTGGTATGGAGATCCGCTGCTCTAGATAACGACTGTATCGATACTGGATAACCCTTTCCCATCTGCAAAAGCAAATTCTTTTAGGCTTAATGGATTCCAAACGTGTTTCTAGAAGGAGACATTGGGTTTGATATACAAGCTTACCGTGCTGCACAAGTGGAATGCATTCACATAGCCAGCATATTTTGAAGCTGCAGAAAAAAAAAAAAAAGCAAAGACAAAGTACTCTCTAATCAGCCAAACAATAATCTCTCTCAACAAAAGTTCACAAGTTCACGGTATGACTTACTCTTTTTCAATCCGGCTGGCTTTGCTAGCAAAAGGGCGTTCATGAAAGCACCAACGTTCTCTCGTAAAGCGTCTTCAGGAAAGCTCATCTGGTTTTCAGGAAAGTGTTCGTTGTTAAGAATAAAGCTAATGAAAGTCAGATAAACTTCTACGTCTTTGGGAAGAGATGTCACCTTTCCAAGTGGCACATGAAGAATCGAAGTTTTATCCATTCTAAATTTGGTATGTCCAGCTTTTGCGTCTTTGACTGCTTTCGTAACATCCTTGGTCACACTACCTTGCTACACAACAAGTATAATATTCCTTCAAATTAATTTAAGGGCAAGAGGTAAGCATACTAATTGATTCATTAGAGTAAGATGCTGAGTGAAATAATCAAACTCACTTTGGGGTTCGGCATCAAACCGTGATTGTTAAGAATCCTTGATATCTGCAAATAAGCACAAACCATATGTATATTATGTGAGAAGATGTCGCATCCATCATGTTCCAAAGAATTTTATATAAGTGCTCATATCTAAGAACCTTGTAAACACGGGGCATCATTTTTGGAGTTGCAAGACATCTATCAAAGTCGATCTTGCCGCTTTCTGCAGATGGAGTTAAAAGTACAGATAAATAATCTACTATTTGAACACAATTCAACAAACAAAAAGATTGTCTCGAGAAATGAGATAAGTTATGACAGAGACAAATGCAAGCATGTTCAATTGTTCATTAGATGTCAAAAGTGAATTAACCGAGGAGGCTGAAGTAAAATGCATTGGTTCCTTACTCAAGATTTCTTCAATGAGCTCAAGACCACCAACGACATCAGCTCCTGCAGCTTTTGCATCCTCTGCATCAGCTCCCTCGGCAAAGAAAGCCACTTTCACATCCTGAACAAGGAAGATCATTTCTTGTATTATATAAGTGGCTGGTAAACAGAAATTCCCATCATGAATTAGAAAGACATTTCTTTTACCTTCTTAACAGAGTGGGGTAGAGCCAAAGTACCACGAACTATCTGCAGTTTAAACAGTGATATCAGTCAGTCTAGAAATAAAGCCAGCGAGAACAACTGTTTCTAAGACTAAATGATAAGGGGTAATCAATCAAATGCTAATGACATAGATCTTTGATTAAGAACAGGCTAGAGAGATTTATGTATTTCCAGAGAAAAGAAAAGCAACAAATACCAGCTCAGATCTGCCTTTTTCAATTCCCAA
>NC_141885.1:28754557-28759557 GCF_030686135.1 Camelina sativa | reverse complement strand
TGATAGGGCCTCATTGGTAAGTGCTACAAGATCTCGTGCACTGGAACCCATGGTTATAGACTCGAATCCATTAGTATGGAACATTTTCTTTTCCAAGTGAAATCCCCTAGTATAGGAAAGAGTGAAAAAGTGCTTTCGTTGTTGTGGAATAAGAAGCCTTCGTATTTTAATGCATGTATTTAATTTATTCGGGGCTATTAGAGCGGGATCCACTTTTTGGGGAATATGAGTCGAAGCAATAACAAGAATATTTCTAGTGGAACATCTTTCACAATCCCTGGAGAGCGAGTTCACCAATAGACCGAGGGCTAAGTAACTCGACTCATTCACATCAAGATCATGAATGTTTGGAATCCATATTATGCAAGGAGACATTGCTTTTGCTAATTCGAATTGAAGGGTGATATAAAATCGGTCTATTTCCGACATCATATCCATAGTTAGCGCATTCATCATAGTTAGAAGCTCCCGCTCCGTATCAAGTTCACGATCAATATCGTTACTAGCATCAATATCGTCACTATCATCAATATCGATATCATCAATAAAAAAACCTTTCGGCTTGTTATCCAGGAACTTGTTCAGAAATACTGTAATGAAAGGAACATAGGAGTTTGTCGCTAGGTATTTGACCAAATAGGATCGTCCAGTTCCTATAGAACCTATCACTAAAATACTCCTAGAGGGGGATAGGGCTAAGCGGAGCGAAAAGGGTTTTCCATGAGACGGGAAATGAAAACTATTAGCCCCACACGAAGTTTGTGAATAAGTGATTGTCTGATAATGAGCAAGGAATATCCGTCTTTCTGCTAAACAGGATGTATTGAACTCATAATTCATTAGATACATTTTATGAATGTCAACTAAGTATCGTAAGTAAATTGTTCCCGGTTGTTCAATCATTTGATAACCAGAGTCATTCTTTGATAAATGATCACTATGAGTCAGACTCAATAGAATTTGATCAATCCTTTTTTCTGCCCTTAAGGTGGAGAACTGAACCAAGAATTCTCTTTCTTTATCATCAATCGAATCACTGTTCGCGACCCAGGATTCTATTTTATCATCAATCCAATCACCGCTCACGTTTTTTCTTTTTCTTATCAATGAATAGATCTCTTTACTTGTATGACTTAGATGTCTCGTATTTCTCGAAAAAGTGATTCGATTGATGGGATTTGGTATGATACTTATGAGATCGATGATATCGATGAAATTTTTTTTCAAATCTTTCTTCTTAGAACGTATTGATTTGACCCCATAAGCGGGATCACCACCCCATAGCATGTTGCCACCAGAACCCCGTATTTCTTCTAGACAATCTCCTAATTGTTCCAGAGCAACTAGAAAAAGATTCTTTAACCAGAAAGAATTCAGTTCAGATGTAGGATACCTATCCAGAAGTTTTCGCAACTCAATCATGTATGATGGAATCATCAAAGATTTGATCTTTTCGAACTCTGTCTGTAACTCACTATAGGCTCGGGAAACAAAGAGAAGATGTGTACGAACGATATATCCAGCAACAAGAAGAAGGAAAAGGATTGAATAGAGGACCTCACGAACATTTGGCGATCTCAGATGTGTCGATATCAATGATGACTCATTATTTCGATGAATCATTTCTTCGGACAGAAGAAGATTATGTAAAGACTTACTCGAAATCTCACTTATCAGATTCCTTTGTGGAAGACACAATTTTTTCTGAAGAATTCGCCATGATATATCTAATCCATGCATAATATCATGAAAAATGGATACAAATTTTTGACTGCTACTTAGTATCCGCAATAGGTCTGAAAAAGTATCTAAAAATATCAAATTTAGATATTTGTACCCTGTCGAAGTAAAGAACCATGGCATATATGTTTGGAATAGATTCCATTTTGAGAGAGTTGAAAAAGCACTATCTCGTTGAAAGGTTCTATCCATCTGCCCTTTGTCAACGCATTTTTTTAGGCAAAGACTCCGTTTTTTCCTCTGTAAATATTTCTCAGAACATGGAGTGTGAATCAAACCCATGTTTGAATTGAAATTGAGATACTGATGCAAGCTCTTCTCTTCTGAATCGGATAGATTCATATCTGAAAGAGTTTGACAATACGTTCTTTCAAAATTGACTCTTTGTCCCTCTATTAGAGGTGTTCCAGAAATGTCTGCAATCGAGTAAATAGCTCTACGAACTAATGGATCGGATCGAATTGGAAAATGGAAAGATTTGTACAAGTTATACCTTTCGTCACCACTTTGTGGAAAATCGTTAGATATGAATATGTTAGATACCTGTGACTCGATTGACGAAGGTGAAATAGTATCTCTCTCCAAAAAAGCATGTTTTTTTTTACCACCGCACGAAGAAAATATTTTGTTGTGAATGAACAAGATAGTGAGGAATTGTCCATACGTAAAATCAGAATTATTGAGACGGGCCTTTTCCACATAAAAAGGGAATCTTTTGTTACAATAGAAGCAGAAGTGATGTGGATTATTCAAGAATCGAAGTCGATTTGCTTTAGAAAAAGAAGATATCAATGAACTTCTCTGAAATGGTTTCACGGGATTCAGCCAATTGTCTTGATCGTGGGATACGATTGAGAAATAGGAATCCGTGTTATCAAAAGATTTCCTGCGATTCTTTCTAGTATGGAATGAGTCAATCATCCACTTTGGTATTTTATTGAACAAAAATGGTGATATTGTTCCTCCATTGATCAAGAATTTCGATTTTTGAGAAGTATTATGATCATCCAATAAAAAGGGTTTCAATTTTTTCAAATGAACGATTTGAAGACCTATTGATTCTAACAACTGATTGCAGAGTTGATCGTTCGGACCTTTCAATTCATAGATGTGGATCTCAGACCTATGAATGGGGATATTCTCGAAACTCACAAAGAAAAAAGGAAGTGAGTTAGACAAAAAGAGAAGTAACTTGGACAAAAAAAGAAGTAACTTGGACAAAAAGAAACGAAGTAACTTAGACAAAAAGAAACGAAGTGACTTAGACAAATCTTTTTTATCAATAACCTCAGACCAATCAATCGAATATTGATTAATACATAATTGATCGAACACTACTTGAAAACGGCTCTTCCGCTCAGAAACGAAATGTTCCAAATGCTCCTGGAAATTCTTGCTCCCATTGGACCATTTGTATCTATATGCATTAGGATCCCGATTTATGGATCTCTCGGTTTGAGAAAGAAAAATAAGAGGATCGAACCATTTCTTCTGACTCTTTTTCAAATTCGATAAATGTTGGTTGATCGTATCTTTCATTATAGTTCTATGATTCAGAGTATCATTTCCTATCAGATCCCTTTGAATTCCATATTCGAAGTTGCGATCAGGTCTCTTCATTAAAAAGAATCGATTCAATACATTTCTTATGTACCCATAGGGACTATATTGGAATTGGATTTGAATCATATTTCGGATCAATCTATATTGATTGACTGCCTCCATTATGTTGTTGCTAGCAAATACCACTCTTTTTGGATCTTCCAAATAATTCCCGCAGGAGATCCGGACCCAATTTTTTCTGATCCTTCGATAAAAAGATTCATTTTCTTCATAAAAAATAGGAGGTAGAACCAATAAAGATTTCTTTTTCGATTCATCCCTGAAGTTGAAAACCTCCTTCAAGAATTGTCTTTGATCCAATCCGTAGGAATCAATAGAAAAGGCAAATCCCTTATGATACACCAGATCCGGCTCGGTTATTGATAGAGTGAATAGATCTGCCATTTCTTGAAATCTCTCTTCTGACTCGTGGCGTAACGTGTATCCCCCCCTCTTCCGTTCATGGAATAGATGAAATAAATCAAAAAATGGATTTTTGTTCAAGAATGAAATCTTATTGGAACTGTCCATATCCAGTTCATCCTTCGGAACCATATCACATCCCAGATCTGATGAAATAGGATGAATTGAGACGGTATTTTGTAAATACGTAATTATCTTGAATATATTAACTATTTCTTTATTTTCCGATCGCCTGGAAGGGACAAAAGAAACATCTTGTTCTTTCTTCAACAATTTCTGATCCCTAGTGGACCTCTCAGTAGGATTCGAACCCAGATGAAGTTCTGACCATCTGTCAGAGAAAAAAGAACGAATGGCTCTTGTAGGATTCCCAAGAAATTCTTCGCTTTCTTCCGGAAGCAGATGATTATTCATCCGCTTCTCACGTTCCGTGAATAGCCGGGGCATTGAGGAATAGCCAGAAAGGTATTTAGGGAATCGGTCTGATTCTATCTCTCTTCCTTCCGTTTGAATAAAGGAAGGATCCAAAAGAATCGATCTTTCTTTTAGTTGTTGAATCTCTCTTTGATTGATCAATGTGTGATATTCCGAATCCTCATTACTAATGGAATCGAAAGGATCTATGAATTGATCAGAAGATCCGTTCAATTGGCTAGAATCCGTTACTTGAACGAAACTAGATCTTGTAGAATCATATTGAATATTTGACGATACGTTTCGTACCTTGCTAAAAAATCTATCCTTGTTTACCAACCACACATTGTCTAACCAAATCCAATTCTCTCTCGATATTTTCCTAAAAAAATCCGATTCGTGCGGATTCTTCCCCCAACTAACGAAGAGATCTTGGTGGAATTGCCACATATGAAATTGAGCACAATTTTGCAAAGAAATAGCCCACTTGTTTCTCGAGAAGAGATGGGAAACATGCTCAATATTATTTGATTGAATAGTTGACCCAGCTCCTTGTTGTTTGAAGAAACCCTCCACTTCAATTGGTATTTTTTCACGAAAAGCAAACATGAGATAACAAATCCAGTCTTTCACTAAGATTTCGAATAGCTGTCCCGAATTCAAGTTGATTATGTTTCGCCTCTTACTCGGAGAAAGACGATCAAACAATTCCCAATCATGGCCCTTGCGGATCGGATCATCCATATAATATACAAAAAGAAACTCCAGATATTTGATATCTTTCTCTTTAAATGAGATATCAATTCCAGCGACGGTTTCAT